>NW_027515180.1:0-90424 GCF_048772815.1 Callospermophilus lateralis
AATACCAGCAAATAGTTTTTTCACCCAATCTTGATGGTACTTCGTGGTAATGACAAGTACACAAATCCCATATGGGTCACCAAATTTTATTCTTCTATGTTGAAACGTTCGTTTAAAGTAGCAGTTTTTATTTTTAGGTTTCCCTCTGTTCTCTCCTTTATAGATAGATGAATTTAGAACTCTAAATAGAAATTGGTTTGTAGTAGCTCGTTGAAACTTAACAAAATAAAAGAGTTCTCAGTTTTGTCTCTATGATTTGTTTTCTCTTCAAGTAGCCCTAAGCAGAGACAGTGGAAAAGCACTTTCATTGAAAGGGGTTGCCAAGCTTCCAAGAAATTACGAGTTTCTGAAAACCAGCAAATATTTTTTCACCCAATCTTGATGATACTTGGTGGTAATGATCGGTACACAAATCCCACTTGGCTCACCAAAATTTGTTCTTCTATGTTGAAGCGTTCGTTTACAGTAGCAGTTTTTATTTTTAGGTTTCACTCTGTTCTCTCTTATATAGATAGAAAAATTTGGAACTCTAAATCCAACATGATTTGTAGTAGCTCTTTGAAAGTTGACAAAATAAATTAGTATTCAGTTTTGTCTCTATGGTTTGTTTCCTCTTAAAGTAGCCCTAGGCACAGACTGTGGAAAATCAATTTCATTGAGAGGGGGTGCCAAGCCTCTAAAAAATAATGAGTTTTCGAAATACCAGCAAATATTTTTTCACCCAATCTGGATGATACTTGGTGGTAATGATCGGTACAGAAATCCCACTTGACTCACCAAATTTTGTTCTTCTAGTTTGAAGCGTTCGTTTACAGTAGCAGTTTATATTTTTAGGTTTCCCTCTGTTCTCTCCTATATAGATAGATGAATTTGGAACTCTAAATCCAACATGGTTTGTAGTAGGTCTTTGAAACTTGACAAAATAAAGGTGTTCTCAGTTTTGTCTTCATGATTTGTTTCATCTTCAATTAGCCCTATGCATAGACTATGGAAAAGCACTTTCATTGAAACTGGTTGCCAAGCTTCCAAGAAATTATGATTTTCCGAAATACCAACAAATAGTTTTTCACCCAATCTTGACGATACTTGGTGGTAATGACAAGTACACAAATCCCACTTGGCTCCCAAATTGTGTTCTTCTTGGTTGAAGCGTACATCTACAGTAGCAGTTTTTATATTTAGGTTTCACTATGTTCTCCCCTATATAGATAGATGAATTTTTAACTCTAAATCCAACATGGTTTGTAGTAGCTCTTTGAAACTTGACATAAAACAGTAGTTCTCAGTTTTGTCTCTATGGTTTGTTTCCTCTTCAAGTAGCCCTAGGAACAGACTGTGGGAAAGCACTTTCATGGAGAGGGGTTACCAAGCTTCTAAGAAATAACGAGTTTCCAAAATACCAGCAAATATTTTTTCACCCAATCTTGATGATACGTGGTGGTAATGAAAAGTACACAAATCCAACTTGGCTTGCCAAATTTTGTTCTTGTAGGTTGAAGCGTTCGTCTACAGTAGCAGTTTTTATATTTAGGTTTCACTCTGTATTCTCCTATATAGATAGATGAATTTGGAACACTAAATCCAACATGGTTCCTAGTAGCTCTTTGAAACTTGTCAAAATAAAGTAGTGCTGAGTATTGTCTCTATGGTTTGTTTCCTCTTCAAGTAGCCCTAGGCACAGACTGTGGAAAAGCACTTTCATTGAAAGGGGTTGCCAACCTTCCAAGAAATAACGAGTTTCCGAAATACCAGCAAATATTTTTTCACCCATTCTTGATGATACTTGGTGGTAATGATCGGTACACAAATCCCACTTGGCTCACCAAATTTTGTTCTTCTAGGTTGAAGCGTTCGTTTACAGTAGCAATTTATATTTTTAGGTTTCCCTCTGTACTCTCCTATATAGATAGATGAATTTGGAACTCTAAATCCAACATGGTTTGTAGTAGCTCTTTGAAACTCGACAAAATAAAGGAGTTCTCAGTATTGTCTCTATGGTTTGTTTTCTCTTAAATAGCCCTAGGCACAGACGGTGGAAAAGCACTTTCATTGAAAGGGGTTGCCAAGCTTCCAAGAAATAACGAGTTTCCGAAATACCGGCAAATATTTTTTCACCCAATCTGGATGATACTTGGTGGTAATGATCGGTATACAATCCCACTTGACTCACCAAATTTTGTTCTTCTAGGTTGAAGCATTCGTTTACAGTAGCAGTTTTTATTTTTAGGTTTCACTCTGTTCTCTCCTATATAGATAGATGAATTTGGAACTCTAAATCCAACATGGTTTGTAGTAGCTCTTTGAATCTTGACAAAATAAAGGAGTTTTCAGTTTTGTCACTATTATTTGTTTTCTCTTCAAGTAGCCCTAAGCAGAGACTGTGGAAAATCCCTTTCATTGAAAGGGGTTGCCAAGGTTCGAGGAAATAACGAGTTTCCAAAATACCAGCAAATATTTTTTCACCCAATCTTGATGATACTTTGTGGTAATGATCGGTACAGAAATCCCACTTGACTCACCAATTTTTGTTCTTCTAGGTTGAAGCGTTCGTTTACAGTAGCAGTTTATATTTTTAGGTTTCACTCTGTTCTCTCCTATATAGATAGATGAATTTGGAACTCTAAATCCAACATGGTTTCTAGTAGCTCTTTGAAACTTGAAAAAATAAAGGAGTTCTCAGTTTTGTCTCTATGGTTTGTTTCCTCTTCCAGTACCCCTAGGCACCAACTGTGGAAACGCACTTTCATTGAGAGAGGTTGCCAAGCTTCTAAGAAAAAACGAGTTTCCGAAATACCAGCAAATATTTTTTCACCCAATCTTGACGATACTTGGTGGTAATGATCAGTACACAAATGCCACTTGGCTCACCAAATTTTGTTCTTCTAGGTTGCAGCGTTCATTTACAGTAGCAGTTTTTAATTTTAGGTTTCACTGTGTTCTCTCCTATATAGATAGGTATATTTGGAACTCTAAATCCAACATGGTTTCTAGTAGCTCTTTGAAACATGACAAAAAAAAGTAGTTCTCAGTTTTGTCTCTATGATTTGTTTCCTTTTCAAGTAGCTCTAAGAAGAGACTGTTGGAAAGCACTTTCATTGAAAGGGGTTGCCAAGCTTCCACGAAATTATGAGTTTCCGAAATACCAGCAACTATTTTTTCACCCAATGTTCATGATACGTTGTGGTAATGACAAGTACAAAATTCTCACTTGGCTCACCAAATTTTGTTGTTCTAGGTTGAAGCGTTCCTTTACAGTAGCAGTTTTTATTTTTAGGTTTCACATTGTTCTCTCCTATATAGATAGATGAATTTGGAACTCTAAATCCAACATGGTTTGTAGTATCTCCTTGAAACTTGACAAAGTAAAGGAGTTCTCAGTTTTGTCTCTATGGTTTGTTTCCCATTCAAGTAGTCCTAGGCACAGACTGTGGAAAAGCACTTTCATTGAGAGGGGTTGCCAAGCTTCTAAAAAATAACGAGTTTCAGAAATACCAGCAAATATTTTTTCACCCAATCTTGATGATACGTTGTGGTAATGACAAGTACACCAATCCCACTTGGCTCACCAAATTTTGTTCTTCTAGGTTGAAGCGTTCGTCTACAGTAGCTGTTTTTATATTTAGGTTTCACTCTGCTCTCTCCTATATAGATAGATGAACTCTAAATCCAACATGATTTGTAGTAGCTCTTTGAAACTAGACAAAATAAAGTAGTACTCAGTTTCGTCTCTATGGTTTGTTTCCTCATCAATTAGCCATAATTAGAGATTGTGGAAAAGCACTTTCATTGAAAGGTGTTGCCAAGCTTCCAAGAAATTACGAGTTTCCGAAATACCAGCAAATATTTTTTCACCCAATCTTGATGATACGTGGTGGTATTGACAAGTACACAAATCCTACTTGGCTCACCAAATTGTGTTTTTCTAGATTGAAGCGTTCGTCTACCGTAGCAGTATTTATATTTAGGATTCACTCTGTTCTCTTCTACATAGATAGATGAATTTGGAACTCTAAATCCAACGTGGTTTGTAGTAGCTCTTGAAACTTGACAAAATAAAGGAGTTCTCAGATTTGTCTCTATGCTTTCTTTCCTCTTCAAGTAGCCCTAGGTACAGAATGTGGAAAAGCATTTTCAATGAAAGGGGTTGCCAAGCTTCCAAGAAATTACGAGTTTCCGAAATACCAGCAAATATTTTTCACCCAAACTTGATGATACTTGGTGGTAATGATCAGTACACTAATCCCACATGGCTCACCAAATTTTGTTCTTCTAGGTTGATGCGTTCATCTACACTAGCAGTTTTTATATTTAGGTTTCCCTCTGTTCCCTCCTATATAGATAGATGAATTTGGAACTCTAAATCCAACATGGTTTTTAGTAGCTCTTTGAAACTTGACAAAAAAAAGTAGTTCTCAGTTTTGTCTCTATGGTTTGTTTCCTCTTCAAGTAGCCATAAGCAGAGACTGTGGAAAAGCACTTTCATTAAAAGGGGTTGCCAAGCTTCCAAGAAATTATGTGTTTCCGAAATACCGGCAAATATTTTTTCACAATATCTTGATGACACGTGGTGGTAATGACAAGTACACAAATCCTACTTGGCTCACCAAATTTTGTTCTTCTAGCTTGAAGCGTTCGTCTACAGTAGCTGTTTTTATATTTAGGTTTCCCTCTGTTCTCTCCTATATAGATAGATGAATTTGGAACTCTAAATCCAACATGGTTTGTAGTAGCTCTTTGAAACTTGACAAAATAAAGGAGTTCTCAGTTTTGTCTCTATGGTTTGTTTCCTCTTCAAGTAGCCATAAGCAGAGACTGTGGAAAAGCACTTTCATTGAAACTGGTTGCCAAGCTTCCATGAAATTACGAGTTTCCGAAATACCAGCAAATACTTTTTCACCCAATCTTGATGATAAGTGGTGGTAATTACACGTAGACAAATCCCACTTGGGTCACCAAATTTTGTTCTTCTCGGTTGAAGCGTCCGTTTACAGTAGCAGTTTTTATTTTTAGGTTTCACTTTCTTCTCTCCTATATAGATAGATGAATTTGGAAGTCTAAATCCAACATGGTTTGTAGTAGCTCTTTGAAACTTGTCAAAATAAAGTTGTGCTCAGATTTGTCTCTATGATTTGTTTCCTCTTCAAGTAGCCCTAGGCACAGACTGTGGAAAAGCACTTTCATTAAAATTGGTTGCCAACCTTCCAATAAATAACGAGTTTCCGAAATACCAGCAAATATTTTTTCACCCATTCTTGATGACACTTGGTGGTAATGATCGGTACACAAATCCCACTTGGCTCACCAAATTTTGTTCTTCTAGTTTGAAGCGTTCGTTTACAGTAGCAGTTTATATTTTTAGGTTTCCCTCTGTTCTCTCCTATAGGGATAGATGAATTTTGAACTCTAAATAGAAATTGGTTTGTAGTAGCTCTTTGAAACTTGACAAAATAAAGGAGTTCTCAGTTTTGTCTCTATGATTTGTTTCCTCTTCAAGGAGCCCTAAGCAGAGACAGTGGAAAAGCACTTTCATTGAAAGGCTTGCCAAGCTTCCAAGAAATTACGAGTTTCCAAAATACCAGCAAATATTTTTTCACCCAATCTTGATGATACTTGGTGGTAATGATCGGTACACAATTCCCACTTGGCTCACCAAATGTTGTTCTTATATGTTGAAGCGTTCGTCTACAGTAGCAGTTTTTATATTTAGGTTTCCCTCTGTTCTCTCCTATATAGATAGATGAATTTGGAACTCTAAGTCCAAATGGTTTGTAGTAGCTCTTTTAAACTTGACAAAATAAAGTATTTCTCAGTTTTGTCTCTATGGTTTGTTTCCTCTTCAAGTAGCCCTAGGCACAGACTGTGGAAAAGCACTTTCATTGAAAGGGGTTGCGAAGCTTCCAAGAAATAACGAGTTCCGAAATACCAGAAAATATTTTTTCACCCAATCTTGATGATACTTGTTGGTAATGATTGGTACAAAAATCCCACTTGACTCACCAAATTTTGTTTTTCTAGTTTGAAGCGTTCATTTACAGTAGCAGTTTATAATTTAGGTTTCCCTCTGTTGCTGTTATATAGATAGATGAATTTGGAACTCTAAATCCACCATGGTTTGTAGTAGCTCTTTGAAATTGACAAAAATGTAGTTCTCAGTTTTGTCTCTATGGTATGTTTTCTCTTCAAGTAGCCATAGGCACAGACTGTGGAAAAGCACTTTCATTGAGAGGGGTTGCCAAGCTTCTAAAAAATAACGAGTTTCCGAAATGTCAGCAAATATTTTTCAGCCAATCTTGATGATACAATGTGGTAATGATCAGTACACAAATCCCACTTGGTTGACCAAATTTTGTTCTTCTAGTTTTAAGCGTTCGTCTACAGTAGCAGTTTTTATATTTAGGTTTCACTCTGTTCTCTCCTATATAGATAGATGAATTTGGAACTCTAAGTCCAAATTGTTTGTAGTAGCTCTTTGAAACTTGACAAAATAAAGTATTTCTCAGTTTTGTCTCTATGGTTTGTTTCCTCTTCAAGTAGCCCTAGGCACAGACTGTGGAAAAGCACTTTCATTGAAAGGGGTTGCGAAGCTTCCAAGAAATAACGAGTTCCGAAATACCAGAAAATATTTTTTCACCCAATCTTGATGATACTTGGTAGTAATGATTGGTAGAAAAATCCCACTTGACTCACCAAATTTTGTTTTTCTATTTTGAAGCGTTCATTTACAGTAGCAGTTTATAATTTAGGTTTCCCTCTGTTGCTCCTATATAGATAGATGAATTTGGAACTCTAAATCCAACATGGTTTGTAGTAGCTCTTTGAAATTGACAAAAATGTAGTTCTCAGTTTTGTCTCTATGGTATGTTTTCTCTTCAAGTAGCCATAGGCACAGACTGTGGAAAAGCACTTTCATTGAGAGGGGTTGCCAAGCTTCTAAGAAATAACGAGTTTTCGAAATGCCAGCAAATATTTTTCAGCCAATCTTGATGATACAATATGGTAATGATCAGTACGCAAATCCCACTTGGTTGACCAAATTTTGTTCTTCTAGTTTTAAGCGTTCGTCTACAGTAGCAGTTTTTATATTTAGTTTCACTCTGTTCTCTCCTATATAGATAGATGAATTTGGAACTCTAAATCCAACATGGTTTGTAGTAGCTCGTTGAAACTTGACAAAAGAAAGGAGTTCTCAGTTTTGTCTCTATGCTTTGTTACCCTCTTCAAGTAGCCCTAGGCACAGACTGTGGAAAAGCACTTTCATTGAGAGGGTTTGCCAAGCTTCTAAGAAATAACGAGTTTCCGAAATACCAGCAAATATTTTTTCACCCAATCTTGAGGATACTTGGTGGTAATGATCAGTACATAAATCCCACTTTGCTCACCAAATTGTGTTCTTCTAGTTTTAAGCGTTCGTCTACAGTAGCAGTTTTTATATTTAGTTTCACTCTGTTCTCTCCTCTATAGATAAATGAATTTGGAACTCTAAATCCAACATGGTTTGTAGTAGCTCTTTGAAACTTGGCAAAATAAAGGAGTTCTCAGTTTTGTCGCTATGGTTTGATTTCTCTTCAGGTAGCCCTAGGCACAGACTGTGGAAAAGCACTTTCATTGAGAGGGGTTGCCAAGCTTCTAAGAAATAACGAGTTTCCGAAACACCAGCAAATATTTTTTCACCCAAACTTGATGATACTTGGTGGTAATGATCGGTACACAAATCCCACTTGACTCAACAAATTTTGTTCTTCTAGTTTGAAGCGTTTGTTTACAGTAGCACTTTATATTTTTGGTTTCCGTCTTTTCTCTCCAATATAGATAGATGAAATTGTTACTCTAAATACAACATGGTTTGTAGTAGCTCTTTGAAACTAGGAAAAAAAAAGTAGTTCTCAGTTTTGTCTTTATGGTTTGTTTCCTCTTCAAGTAGCCCTAAGCAGAGACTGTGGAGAAGCACTTTCATTGAAAGGGGATGCCAAACTTCCAAGAAATTACGAATTTTCGAAATACCAGCAAATATTTTTTCACCCAATCTTGATGATACATGGTGGTAATGATCGGTACACAGATTGTACTTGGCTAACCAAATTTTGTTCTTCTAGATTTAAGCGTTTGTTTACAGTTGCAATTTTTATTTTTAGGTTTCACTCTGTTCTCTCCTATATAGATAGATGAATTTGGAACTCTAAATCCAACATGGTTTGTAGTAGATCTTTGAAACTTGACAAAATAAAGGAGTTCTCAGTTTTGTCTCTATGGTTTTTTCCTCTTCAAGTAGACCTAGGCACAGACTGTGGAAAAGCACTTTCATTGAGAGGGTTTGCCAAGCTCTAAATAATAACGAGTTTCCGAAATACCAGCAAATATTTTTTCAACCAATCTTGATGATACTTGGTGGTAATGATCAGGACACAAATCCCACTTGGCTCACCAAATTCTGTTCTTCTGGGTTGAAGCAATCGTCTCCAGTAGCAGTTTTATATTTAGGTTTCCCTCTGTTCTCTCCTATGTAGATAGATGAATTTGGAACTCTAAATCAAACATGGTTTGTAGTAGCTCTTTGAAACTTGAAAAAATAAAGTAGTTCTCACTTTTGTCTCTATGGTTTGTTTCCTCTTCAAGTAGCAATAAGCAGAGACTGTGGAAAAGCACTTTCATTGAAAGGGGTGGCCAAGCTTCCAAGAAATTACGAGTTTCCGACATACCAGCAAATATTTTTTCAACAACACTTGATGATACTTGGTGGTAATGATCAGGACACAAATCCCACTTGGCTCACCAAATTCTCTTCTTCTAGGTTGAAGCATTCATCTACAGTAGCAGTTTTTATATTTAGGTTTCCCTCTGTTCTCTCCTATATAGATAGATGATTTTGGAACTCTAAATCCAACATGGATTGTAGTAGCTCTTTGAAACTTGAAAAAATAAAGTATTTCTCAGTTTTGTCTCTATGGTTGGTTTCCTCTTCAAATAGCCCTAAGCAGAGACTGTAAAAAAGCACTTTCATTGAAAGGTTTTGCCAAGCTTCAAAGAAATTACGAGTTTCCGAAATACCAGCAAATATTTTTTCACCCAATCTTGATGATACGTGGTGGTAATGACAAGTACACAAATCCCACTTGGGTCACATTTTTGTTCTTCTAGGTTGATGCGTTCGTCTACAGTAGCAGTTTTTATATTTAGGTTTCACTCTGTTCTCTCCTATATAGATAGATGAATTTGGAACTTTAAATCCAACATGGTTTGTAGTAGCTTTTTGAAACTTGACAAAATAAAGTAGATCTCAGTTTTGTCTCTATGGTTTGTTTCCTCTTCAAGTAGACCTAGGCACAGACTGTGGAAAAGCACTTTCATTGAGAGGGGTTGCCAAGCTCTAAAAAATAACGAGTTTCCGAAATATCAGCAAATATTTTTTAAACCAATCTTGATGATAATTGGTGGTAATGATCGGTACACAAATCCCACTTGGCTGACCAAATTTTTTTCTTCTCGCTTGAAGCGTTCGTTTACAGTAGCAGTTTTTATTTTTGGGTTTCACTCTGTTCTCTCCTATAGAGATAGATGAATTTGGAACTCTAAATCCAACATGGTTTGTAGTAGCTCTTTGAAACTTGACAAAATAAAGTAGTTCTCAGTTTTGTCTCTATGGTTTGTTTCCTCTTCAATTAGCCCTAGGGACAGACTGTGGAATAGCATTTTCATTGAAAGGGGATGCCAAGCTTCCAAGAAATTACGAGTTTCCGAAATACCAGCAAATATTTTTTCAACCAAACTTGATGTTACGTGGTGGTAATGAGAAGTACACAAATCCCACTTGGCTCACCAAATTTTGTTCTTCTAGGTTGAAGCTTTCGTCTACAGTAGCAGTTTTTATATTTAGGTTTCACTCTGTTCTCTTCTACATAGATAGATGAATTTGGAACTCTAAATCCAACATTGTTTGTAGTAGCTCTTTGAAACTTGGCAAAATAAAGGAGTTCTCAGTTTTGTCTATGCTTTGTTTCCTCTTCAAGTAGCTTTAGGCACAGACTGTGGAAAAGCACTTTCATTGAGAGGGGTTGTCAAGCTTCTAAGAATTAACGATTTTCGGAAATACCAGCAAATATTTTTTCACCCATTCTTGATGATACTTGTTGGTATTGATCAGTACACAAATCACACTTGGCTCACCAAATTTTGTTCTCCTAGGTTGAAGCGTTCGACTACAGTAGCAGGTTTTATAATTAGGTTTCACTCTGTTCTCTTCTATGTAGATAGATGAATTTGGAACTCTAAATCCAACATGGTTTGTAGTAGCTCTTTGAAACGTGACAAAATAAAGGAGTTCTCTGTTTTGTCTCTATGGTTTTTTTCCTCTTCAAGTAGCCCTTGGCACAGACTGTGGAAAAGCACTTTCATTGAGAGAGGTTGCCAAGCTTCTAAGAAAAAACGAGTTTCTGAAATACCAGCAAATATTTTTTCACCCAATCTTGATGATACGTGGTGGTAATGACAAGTACACAAATACCACTTGGCTCACCAAATTTTATTCTTCTAGGTTGAAGCGTTCGTTTAAAGTAGCCGTTTTTATTTTTAGGTTTCACTCTGTTCTATACAGATAGATGAATTTGGATCTCTAAATAAAACATGGTTTGTAGTATCTCTTTGAAACTTGACAAAAAAAAAGTAGTTCTCAGTTTTATCTCTATGATTTGTTTCCACTTCAAGTAGCCGTAGCCAGAGTCTGTGGAAAAGCACTTTCATTGAAAGGGGTTGCCTAGTTTCCAAGAAATTATGAGTTTCCGAAATACCAGCAAATATTTTTTCACTCAATCTTGATGATACGTGGTGGTAATGATCGGTACAGAAATCCCACTTGGCTCACCAAATTTTGTTCTTCTAGGTTGAAGCGTTCGTTTACAGTAGCAGTTTTTATTTTTTTTCCCTCTGTTCTGTCCTATATAGATAGATGAATTTTTAACTCTAAATCCAACATGGTTTGTAGTAGCTCTTTGAAACTTGACAAAATAATGTAGTTCTCAGTTTTGTCTCTATGGTTTGTTTCCTCTTCAAGTAGCCCTAAGCATAGACTGTGGAAAAGCACTTTCATTGAAAGGGGTTGCCAAGCGTCCAAGAATTTACGAGTTTCCGAAATACGAGAAAATATATTTTCAAATAATCTGGATGATACGTGGTGCTAATGACAAGTACACATATCCCACTTGGCTCACCAAATTTTGTTCTTCTAGGTTGAAGTCTCGTTTACAGTAGCAGTTTTTGTTTTTGTTTCACTGTGTTCTCTCATATATAGATAGATGAATTTGGAACTCTAAATCCAACATGGTTTCTACTAGCAATTTGAAACGTGACAAAATTAAGAAGTTCTCAGTTTTGTCTCTGTGGTTTGTTTCCTTTTCAAGTAGCCCTAGGCACAGACTGTGGAAAGCACTTTCATTGAGAGGGGTTGCCAAGCTTCTAAGAAGTAACGAGTTTCCGAAATACCAGCAAATATTTATTCACCCAATCTTGAGGATACTTGGTGGTAATGATCAGTACAAAAATCCCACTTGGCTCACCAAATTTTGTTCTTCTAGGTTGAAGCGTTCGTCTACAGTTGTCGTTTTTATATTTAGGTTTCCCTCTGTTCTCTTCTATATAGATAGATGAAATTGGAACTCTAAATCCAACATGGTTTGTAGTAGCTCTTTGAAACGTGTCAAAATAAAGGAATTCTCAGTTTTCTCTCTATGGTTTTTCTCCACTTCAAGTAGCCCTAGGAACAGACTCTGCAATAGCACTTTCATTGAGAGGGGTTGCAAGCTTCAAGAAATAACGAGTATCTGAAATACCAGCAAATATTTTTTCACAGAATCTTGATGATACTTGGTGGTAATGATCGGTACACAAATCCCACTTGGCTCAAAAAATTTTGTTCTACTAGGTTGAAGCGTTCATCTACAGTAGCACTTTTTATATTTAGGTTTCCCTCTGTTCTCTCCTATATAGATAGATGAAATTGGAACCCTAAATCCAACATGGTTTGTTGTAGGTCTTTGAAACTAGAAAAAAAAAGTAGTTCTCAGTTTTGTCTCTATGGTTTGTTTGCTCTTCAAGTAGCCATAAGCAGAGACTGTGGAGAAGCACTTTCATTGAAAGGGGTTGCCAAACTTCCAGGAAATTATGAGTTTCCGAAATACCAGCAAATAGTTTTTCACCCAATCTGGATGATACGTGTGGTAATGACAAGTACACAAATCCCACATTGCTCACCAAATTTTGTTCTTCTAGGTTGAAACGTTCTTTTCAAGTAGCAGTATTTATTTTTAGGTTTCACTCTGTTCTCTCCTATATAGATAGATGAATTTGGAACTCTAAATCCAACATGGTTTGTAGTAGCTCTTTGAAACTTGACAAAAAAAAGTAGTTCTCAGTTTTGTCTCTATGATTTGATTCCTCTTCAAGTAGTCCTAAGCAGAGACTGTGGAAAAGCACTTTAATTGAAAGGGCTTGCCAATCTTCTAAGAAATAACGATATTCCGAAATACAAGCAAATATTTTTTCACCCAATCTTGATGATACTTGGTGGTAATGATCGGTACACAAATCGTACTTGGCTCACCAAATTTTGTTCTTCTAGGTTGAAGCGTTCGTCTACAGTAGCAGTTTTAATATTTTGGTTTCACTCTGTTCTCTTCTACATAGATATATGACTTTGGAACTCTAAATCCAACATGGTTTGTAGTAGCTCTTTGAAACTTGACAAAATAAAAGTGTTCTCTATTTTGTCTCTATGGTTTGTTTCCTCTTCAAGTAGCCCTAGGCACAGACTGTGGAGAAGCACTTTCATTGAAAGGGGTTGCCAAGCTTCCAAGAAATTACGAGTTTCCGAAATACCAGCAAATATTTTTTCACCCAATCTTGATGATACGTGGTGGTAATGACAAGTACACAAATCCCACTTGGCTCACCAAATTTTGTTCTTCTAGGATGAAGCGTTCGTCTACAGTAGCAGTTTTTATATTTAGGTTTCACTCTGTTCTCTCCTATATAGATAGATGAATTTGGAACTCTAAATCCAACATGGTTTGTAGTAGCTCTTTGAAACTTGACAAAATAAAGTAGATCACAGTTTTGTCTCTATGGTTTGTTTCCTCTTCAAGTAGCCCTAGGCACAGACTGTGGAAAAGCACTTTCATTGAGAGGGGTTGCCAAGCTCTAAAAAATAACGAGTTTCCGAAATATCAGCAAATATTTTTTCAACCAATCTTGATGATACTTGGTGGTAATGATCAGGACACAAATCCCACTTGGCTCACCAAATTCTGTTCTTCTAGGTTGAAGCAATCGTCTACAGTAGCAGTTTTTGTATTTAGGTTTCCTTCTGTTCTCTCCTATATAGCTAGATGAATTTGGAACTCTAAATCCAACATGGTTTGTAGTAGCTTTTTTAAACTTGAAAAAATAAAGTAGTTCTCAGTTTTGTCTCTATGGTTTGTTTCCTCTTCAAGTAGCAATAAGCAGAGACTGTGGAAAAGCACTTTCATTGAAAGGTGTTGCCAAGCTTCCAAAAAATTACGATTTTCCGAAATACCAGCAAATATTTTTTCGCCCAATCTTGATGATACGTGGTGGTAATGACAAGTGCACAAATCCCACTTGGCTGACCAAATTTTGTTCTTCTCGGTTGAAGCGTTCATTTACAGTAGCAGTTTTTATTTTTAGGTTTCACTCTGTTCTCTCCTATAGAGATAGATGAATTTGGAACTCTAAATCCAACATGGTTTGTAGTAGCTCTTTGAAACTTGACAAAATAAAGTAGTTCTCAGTTTTGTCTCTATGGTTTGTTTCCTCTTCAATTAGCCCAAGGGACAGACTGTGGAATAGCATTTTCATTGAAAGGGGATGCCAAGCTTCAAAGAAATTACGAGTTTCCGAAATACCAGCAAATATTTTTTCAACCAAACTTGATGATACGTGGTGATAATGAGAAGTACACAAATCCCACTTGGCTCACCAAATTTTGTTCTTCTAGGTTGAAGCGTTCGTCTACGGTAGCAGTTTTTATATTTAGGTTTCACTCTGTTCTCTTCTACATAGATAGATGAATTTGGAACTCTAAATCCAACATGGTTTGTAGTAGCTCTTTGAAACTTGGCAAAATAAAGGAGTTCTCAGTTTTGTCTATGCTTTGTTTCCTCTTCAAGTAGCCCTATGCACAGACTATGGAAAAGCCTTTTCATTGAGAGGGGTTGCCAAGCGTCTAAGAAATAACTAGTTTCCGAAACACCAGCAAATATTTTTTCACCCAATCATTATGATACTTGGTGGTAGTGATCAGTACACTAATCCCACTGGGCTCACCAAATTTTGTTCTTCTAGGTTGAAGCGTTCATCTACAGTAGCAGTTTTTATATTTTGGATTCACTCTGATCTCTCCTATGTAGATAGATGAATTTGGAACTCTGAATCCAACATGGTTTGTAGTAGCTCGTTGAAACTTGACAGAATAAAGTAGTTCTCAGTTTTGTCTCTATGTTTTGTTTCTTCTTCAAGTAGTCCTAGGCACAGACTGTGGAAAAACACTTTCATTGAGAGGGGTTGCCAAGCTTCTAAGAAATAACAAGTTTCTGAAATACCAGCAAATATTTTTTCACCCAATCTTGATGATACTTGGTGGTAATGATCAGGACACAAATCCCACTTGGCTCACCAAACTCTGTTCTTCTAGGTTGAAGCGTTCGTCTACAGTAGCAGTTTTTATATTTAGGTTTCCCTCTGTTCTCTCCTATATAGATAGATGAATTTGGATATCTAAATCCAACATGGCTTGTAGTAGCTCTTTGAAACTTGACAAAATAAAGTAGTTCTCAAATTTGTCTCTAAGGTTGGTTTCCTCTTCAAGTAGCCATAAGCAGAGACTGTGGAAAAGCACTTTCATTCAAAGGTGTTGCAAAGCTTCCAAGAAATTACGAGTTTCTGAAATACCAGCAAATATTTTTTCACCCAATCTTGATGATACGTGGTGGTAATGACAAGTACACAAATCCCACTTGGCTCACCAAATTTTGTTCTTCTAGGTTGAAGCGTTCGTCTACAGTAGCAGTTTTTATATTTAGGTTTCACTCTGTTCTCCCCTATATAGATAGATGAAATTGGAACTCTAAATCCAACATGGTTTGTAGTAGCTCTTTGAAACTTGACAAAATAAAGGAGTTCTCAGTTTTGTCTCTATGGTTTGTTTCCTCTTCAAGTAGCCCTAGGCACAGACTGTGGAAAAGCACTTTCATTGAGAGGGGTTGCCAAGCTTCTAAGAATTAACGATTTTCGGAAATACCAGCAAATATTTTTTCACCCAATCTTGATGATCCTTGTTGGTATTGATCAGTACCCAGATCACACTTGGCTCACCAAATTTTGTTCTCCTAGGTTGAAGTGTTCGTCTACAGTAGCAGTTTTTATATTTAGGTTTCACTCTGTTCTCTTCTATGTAGATAGATGAATTTGGAACTCTAAATCCAACATGGTTTGTAGTAGCTCTTTGAATCGTGACAAAATAAAGGAGTTCTCAGTTTTGTTTCTATGGTTTTTTTCCTCTTCAAGTAGCCCTAGGCACAGACTGTGGAAAAGCACTTTCATTGAGAGGGGTTGCCAAGCTTCTAAGAAAAAACGAGTTTCTGAAATACCAGCAAATATTTTTTCACCCAATCTTGATGATACGTGGTGGTAATGACAAGTACACAAATCCCACTTGGCTCACCAAATTTTATTCTTCTAGGTTGAAGCGTTCGTTTAAAGTAGCAGTTTTTATTTTTAGGTTTCACTCTGTTCTCTCCTATACAGATAGATGAATTTGGATCTCTAAATCCAACATGGTTTGTAGTATCTCGTTGAAACTTGACAAAAAAAAATTAGTTCTCAGTTTTGTCTCTATGATTTGTTTCCACTTCAAGTAGCCCTAGCCAGAGACTGTGGAAAAGCACTTTCATTGAAAGGGGTTGCCTAGTTTCCAAGAAATTATGAGTTTCCGAAATACCAGCAAATATTTTTTCACCCAATCTTGATGATACGTGGTGGTAATGACAAGTGCACAAATCCCACTTGGCTGACCAAATTTTGTTCTTCTCGGTTGAAGCGTTCGGTTACAGTAGCAGTTTTTATTTTTAGGTTTCACTCTGTTCTCTCCTATAGAGATAGATGAATTTGGAACTCTAAATCCAACATGGTTTGTAGTAGCTCTTTGAAACTTGACAAAATAAAGTAGTTCTCAGTTTTGTCTCTATGGTTTGTTTCCTCTTCAATTAGCCCTAGGGACAGACTGTGGAATAGCATTTTCATTGAAAGGGGATGCCAAGCTTCAAAGAAATTACGAGTTTCCGAAATACCAGCAAATATTTTTTCAACCAAACTTGATGATACGTGGTGATAATGAGAAGTACACAAATCCCACTTGGCTCACCAAATTTTGTTCTTCTAGGTTGAAGCGTTCGTCTACAGTAGCAGTTTTTATATTTAGGTTTCACTCTGTTCTCTTCTACATAGATAGATGAATTTGGAACTCTAAATCCAACATGGTTTGTAGTAGCTCTTTGAAACTTGGCAAAATAAAGGAGTTCTCAGTTTTGTCTATGCTTTGTTTCCTCTTCAAGTAGCCCTATGCACAGACTATGGAAAAGCCTTTTCATTGAGAGGGGTTGCCAAGCGTCTAAGAAATAACTAGTTTCCGAAACACCAGCAAATATTTTTTCACCCAATCATTATGATACTTGGTGGTAGTGATCAGTACACTACTCCCACTGGGCTCACCAAATTTTGTTCTTCTAGGTTGAATCGTTCATCTACAGTAGCAGTTTTTATATTTTGGATTCACTCTGATCTCTCCTATGTAGATAGATGAATTTGGAACTCTGAATCCAACATGGTTTGTAGTAGCTCGTTGAAACTTGACAGAATAAAGTAGTTCTCAGTTTTGTCTCTATGTTTTGTTTCTTCTTCAAGTAGTCCTAGGCACAGACTGTGGAAAAACACTTTCATTGAGAGGGGTTGCCAAGCTTCTAAGAAATAACAAGTTTCTGAAATACCAGCAAATATTTTTTCACCCAATCTTGATGATACTTGGTGGTAATGATCAGGACACAAATCCCACTTGGCTCACCAAACTCTGTTCTTCTAGGTTGAAGCGTTCGTCTACAGTAGCAGTTTTTATATTTAGGTTTCCCTCTGTTCTCTCCTATATAGATAGATGAATTTGGATATCTAAATCCAACATGGCTTGTAGTAGCTCTTTGAAACTTGACAAAATATAGTAGTTCTCAAATTTGTCTCTAAGGTTGGTTTCCTCTTCAAGTAGCCATAAGCAGAGACTGTGGAAAAGCACTTTCATTCAAAGGTGTTGCAAAGCTTCCAAGAAATTACGAGTTTCTGAAATACCAGCAAATATTTTTTCACCCAATCTTGATGATACGTGGTGGTAATGACAAGTACACAAATCCCACTTGGCTCACCAAATTTCATTCTTCTAGGTTGAAGCGTTCGTCTACAGTAGCAGTTTTTATATTTAGGTTTCACTCTGTTCTCCCCTATATAGATAGATGAAATTGAAACTCTAAATCCAACATGGTTTGTAGTAGCTCTTTGAAACTTGACAAAATAAAGGAGTTCTCAGTTTTGTCTCTATGGTTTGTTTCCTCTTCAAGTAGCCCTAGGCACAGACTGTGGAAAAGCACTTTCATTGAGAGGGGTTGCCAAGCTTCTAAGAATTAACGATTTTCGGAAATACCAGCAAATATTTTTTCACCCAATCTTGATGATCCTTGTTGGTATTGATCAGTACCCAGATCACACTTGGCTCACCAAATTTTGTTCTCCTAGGTTGAAGCGTTCGTCTACAGTAGCAGTTTTTATATTTAGGTTTCACTCTGTTCTCTTCTATGTAGATATATGAATTTGGAACTCTAAATCCAACATGGTTTGTAGTAGCTCTTTGAATCGTGACAAAATAAAGGAGTTCTCAGTTTTGTTTCTATGGTTTTTTTCCTCTTCAAGTAGCCCTAGGCACAGACTGTGGAAAAGCACTTTCATTGAGAGGGGTTGCCAAGCTTCTAAGAAAAAACGAGTTTCTGAAATACCAGCAAATATTTTTTCACCCAATCTTGATGATACGTGGTGGTAATGACAGGTACACAAATCCCACTTGGCTCACCAAATTTTATTCTTCTAGGTTGAAGCGTTCGTTTAAAGTAGCAGTTTTTATTTTTAGGTTTCACTCTGTTCTCTCCTATACAGATAGATGAATTTGGATCTCTAAGTCCAACATGGTTTGTAGTATCTCGTTGAAACTTGACAAAAAAAAATTAGTTCTCAGTTTTGTCTCTATGATTTGTTTCCACTTCAAGTAGCCCTAGCCAGAGACTGTGGAAAAGCACTTTCATTGAAAGGGGTTGCCTAGTTTCCAAGAAATTATGAGTTTCCGAAATACCAGCAAATATTTTTTCACCCAATCTTGATGATACGTGGTGGTAATGACAAGTGCACAAATCCCACTTGGCTGACCAAATTTTGTTCTTCTCGGTTGAAGCGTTCGGTTACAGTAGCAGTTTTTATTTTTAGGTTTCACTCTGTTCTCTCCTATAGAGATAGATGAATTTGGAACTCTAAATCCAACATGGTTTGTAGTAGCTCTTTGAAACTTGACAAAATAAAGTAGTTCTCAGTTTTGTCTCTATGGTTTGTTTCCTCTTCAATTAGCCCTAGGGACAGACTGTGGAATAGCATTTTCATTGAAAGGGGATGCCAAGCTTCAAAGAAATTACGAGTTTCCGAAATACCAGCAAATATTTTTTCAACCAAACTTGATGATACGTGGTGATAATGAGAAGTACACAAATCCCACTTGGCTCACCAAATTTTGTTCTTCTAGGTTGAAGCGTTCGTCTACAGTAGCAGTTTTTATATTTAGGTTTCACTCTGTTCTCTTCTACATAGATAGATGAATTTGGAACTCTAAATCCAACATGGTTTGTAGTAGCTCTTTGAAACTTGGCAAAATAAAGGAGTTCTCAGTTTTGTCTATGCTTTGTTTCCTCTTCAAGTAGCCCTATGCACAGTCTATGGAAAAGCCTTTTCATTGAGAGGGGTTGCCAAGCGTCTAAGAAATAACTAGTTTCCGAAACACCAGCAAATATTTTTTCACCCAATCATTATGATACTTGGTGGTAGTGATCAGTACACTAATCCCACTGGGCTCACCAAATTTTGTTCTTCTAGGTTGAATCGTTCATCTACAGTAGCAGTTTTTATATTTTGGATTCACTCTGATCTCTCCTATGTAGATAGATGAATTTGGAACTCTGAATCCAACATGGTTTGTAGTAGCTCGTTGAAACTTGACAGAATAAAGTAGTTCTCAGTTTTGTCTCTATGTTTTGTTTCTTCTTCAAGTAGTCCTAGGCACAGACTGTGGAAAAACACTTTCATTGAGAGGGGTTGCCAAGCTTCTAAGAAATAACAAGTTTCTGAAATACCAGCAAATATTTTTTCACCCAATCTTGATGATACTTGGTGGTAATGATCAGGACACAAATCCCACTTGGCTCACCAAACTCTGTTCTTCTAGGTTGAAGCGTTCGTCTACAGTAGCAGTTTTTATATTTAGTTTTCCCTCTGTTCTCTCCTATATAGATAGATGAATTTGGATATCTAAATCCAACATGGCTTGTAGTAGCTCTTTGAAACTTGACAAAATAAAGTAGTTCTCAAATTTGTCTCTAAGGTTGGTTTCCTCTTCAAGTAGCCATAAGCAGAGACTGTGGAAAAGCACTTTCATTCAAAGGTGTTGCAAAGCTTCCAAGAAATTACGAGTTTCTGAAATACCAGCAAATATTTTTTCACCCAATCTTGATGATACGTGGTGGTAATGACAAGTACACAAATCCCACTTGGCTCACCAAATTTTGTTCTTCTAGGTTGAAGCGTTCGTCTACAGTAGCAGTTTTTATATTTAGGTTTCACTCTGTTCTCCCCTATATAGATAGATGAAATTGAAACTCTAAATCCAACATGGTTTGTAGTAGCTCTTTGAAACTTGACAAAATAAAGGAGTTCTCAGTTTTGTCTCTATGGTTTGTTTCCTCTTCAAGTAGCCCTAGGCACAGACTGTGGAAAAGCACTTTCATTGAGAGGGGTTGCCAAGCTTCTAAGAATTAACGATTTTCGGAAATACCAGCAAATATTTTTTCACCCAATCTTGATGATCCTTGTTGGTATTGATCAGTACCCAGATCACACTTGGCTCACCAAATTTTGTTCTCCTAGGTTGAAGCGTTCGTCTACAGTAGCAGTTTTTATATTTGGGTTTCACTCTGTTCTCTTCTATGTAGATAGATGAATTTGGAACTCTAAATCCAACATGGTTTGTAGTAGCTCTTTGAATTGTGACAAAATAAAGGAGTTCTCAGTTTTGTTTCTATGGTTTTTTTCCTCTTCAAGTAGCCCTAGGCACAGACTGTGGAAAAGCACTTTCATTGAGAGGGGTTGCCAAGCTTCTAAGAAAAAACGAGTTTCTGAAATACCAGCAAATATTTTTTCACCCAATCTTGATGATACGTGGTGGTAATGACAAGTACACAAATCCCACTTGGCTCACCAAATTTTATTCTTCTAGGTTGAAGCGTTCGTTTAAAGTAGCAGTTTTTATTTTTAGGTTTCACTCTGTTCTCTCCTATACAGATAGATGAATTTGGATCTCTAAATCCAACATGGTTTGTAGTATCTCGTTGAAACTTGACAAAAAAAAATTAGTTCTCAGTTTTGTCTCTATGATTTGTTTCCACTTCAAGTAGCCCTAGCCAGAGACTGTGGAAAAGCACTTTCATTGAAAGGGGTTGCCTAGTTTCCAAGAAATTATGAGTTTCCGAAATACCAGCAAATATTTTTTCACCCAATCTTGATGATACGTGGTGGTAATGATCGGTACAGAAATCCCACTTGGCTCACCAAATTTTGTTCTTCTAGGTTGAAGCGTTCGTTTACAGTAGCAGTTTTTATTTTTAGGTTTCCCTTTGTTCTGTCCTATATAAATAGATGAATTTTTAACTCTACATCCAACATGCTTTGTAGTAGCTCTTTGAAACTTGACAAAATAATGTAGTTCTCAGTTTTGTCTCTATGGTTTGTTTCCTCTTCAAGTAGCCCTAAGCATAGACTGTGGAAAAGCACTTTCATTGAAAGGGGTTGCCAAGCGTTCAAGAATTTACGAGTTTCCGAAATACGAGAAAATATATTTTCAACCAATCTGGATGATACGTGGTGCTAATGACAAGTACACAAATCCCACTTGGCTCACCAAATTTTGTTCTTCTAGGTTGAAGCGCTCGTTTACAGTAGCAGTTTTTATTTTTGTTTCACTGTGTTCTCTCCTATATAGATAGATGAATTTGGAACTCTAAATCCAACATGGTTTGTAGTAGCTCTTTGAAACTTGACAAAATAAAGTAGTTCTCAGTTTTGTATCTATGGTTTGTTTCCTCTTCAATTAGCCCTAGGGACAGACTGTGGAATAGCATTTTCATTGAAAGGGGTTGCCAAGCTTCCAAGAAATTACGAGTTTCCGAAATACCAGCAAATATTTTTTCCCCCAATCTTGATGATACGTGGTGGTAATGAGAAGTACACAAATCCCACTTGGCTGACCAAATTTTGTTCTTCTAGGTTGAAGCGTTCATCGACAGTAGCAGTTTTTATATTTAGGTTTCACTCTGTTCTCTCCTATATAGATAGATGAATTTGGAACTCTAAGTCCAACATGGTTTGTAGTAGCTCTTTGAAACTTGACAAAATAAAGGAGTTCTCAGATTATGTCTATGGATTGTTTCCTCTTCAAGTAGCCCTAGGCACAGACTGTGGAAAAGCACTTTCATTGAAAGGGGTTGCCAAGCTTCCAAGAAATTACGAGTTTCCGAAATACGAGCAAATATTTTTTCACCCAATCTTGATGATACGTGGTGGTAATGACAAGTACACAAATCCCACTTGGCTCACCAAATTTTGTTCTTCTAGGTTGAACCGTTCGTTTACAGTAGCAGTATTTATTTTTAGGTTTCACTCTGTTCTCTCCAATATAGATAGATGAATTTGGAACAGTAAATCCAATATGGTTCGTAGTAGCTCTTTGAAACTTGGCAAAATAAAGGAGTTCTCAGTTTTGTCTCTATGCTTTGTCTCCTCTTCAAGTAGCTTTACGCACAGACTGTGGAAAACCACTTTCATTGAGTGGGGTTGCCAAGCTTCCAAGAAATTATGATTTTCCGAAATACCAGCAAATATTTTTCACAAAATCTGGATGATACGTGGTGGTAAAGACAAGTACACAAATCCCCCTTGGCTCACCAAATTTTGTTCTTCTATTTTGAACCGTTCGTTTGCAGTAGCAGTTTTTATTTTTAGGTTTCCCTCTGTTCTCTCCCTTATAGATAGATCAATTTGGAACACTAAATCCAACATGGTTCGTAGTAGCTCTTTGAAACTTGGCAAAATAAAGCAGTTCTCAGTTTTGTCTCTATGCTTTGTCTCCTCTTCAAGTAGTTTACGCACAGACTGTGGAAAAGCACTTTGATTGAAAGGTGTAGCCAAGCTTCCAAGAAATTCAGAGTTTCCAAAATACCAGCATATATTTTTTCCCCCAATCTTGATGATACGTGGTGGTAATGACAAGTACTCAAATCCCACTTGGCTCACCAAATTTTGTTCTTCTAGGTTGAAGCGTTCGTCTACAGTATCAGTTTTTATATTTAGGTTTCACTCTGTTCTCTTCTATATAGATAGATGAATTTGGAACTCTAAATCCAACATGGTTTGTAGTAGCTCTTTGAAACGTGACAAAATAAAGGGTTCTCAGTTTTGTCTCTATGGTTTGTTTCCTCTTCAATTAGCCCTAGGCACCGACTGTGGAAATGCACTTTCATTGAAAGGGGTTGCCAAGCTTCCAAGAAATAACGAGTTTCCAAAATACCAGCAAATATTTTTACACCCAATCTTGATGATATTTGGTGGTAATTACAGGACACAAATCCCACTTGGCTCACTAAATTCTGTTCTTCTAGGTTTCAGCGTTCGTCTACAGAAGTCGTTTTTATATTTAGGTTTCACTCCGTTCTCTTCTATATAGATAGATGAATTTGGAACTCTAAATCGAACATGGTTTGTAGTAGCTCTTTGAAACTGACAAAATAAAGTAGTTCCTAGTTTTCTCTCTATGCTTTGTTCCTCTTCAAGTACCCCTAAGCAGAGACTGTGGAAATGCACTTTCATTGAAAGGGTTTGCCAAGCTTCCAAGAAATTACGAGTTTCCGAAATACCAGCAAATATTTTTTCACCCAATCTTGATGATACTTGGTGGTAATGATCAGGACACAAATCCCACTTGGATCACCAAATTCTGTTATTCTAGGTTTAAGCGTTCGTCTACAGTAGCAGTTTTTATATTTAGGTTTCCCTCTTTTCTCTCCTATATAGATAGATGAATTTGGAACTCTAAATCCAACATGGTTTGTAGTAGCTCTTTTAAACTTGAGAAAATAAAGGAGTTCACAGATTATGTCTATGGATTGTTTCCTCTTCAAGTAGCCCTAGGCACAGACTGTGGAAAAGCACTTTCATTGAAAGGGGTTGCCAAGCTTCCAAGAAATTACGAGTTTCCGAAATACCAGCAAATATTTTTATACCCAATCTTGATGATACGTCGTGGTAAAGACAAGTACACAAATCCCACTTGGCTCACCAAATTTTGTTCTTCTAGTTTGAAGCGTTCGATTACAGTAGCAGTTTATATTTTTAGGTTCCACTCTGTTCTTTCTTATATATAGATGAATTTGGAACTCTAAATCCAACATTGTTTCTAGTAGCTCTTAGAAACATGACAAAATAAAGGAGTACTCTGTTTTGTTTCTATTGTTTGTTTCCTCTTCAAGTAGCCCTAGGCACAGACTGTGGAAAAGATTTTCATTGAGAGGGGTTTCCAAGCTTCTAAGAAACAACGAGTTTCCGAAATACCAGCAAATATTTTTTTCAACCAATCTTGATGATACTTGGTGGTAATGATCAGGACACAAATCCCACTTGGCTCACCAAATTTATTTCTTCTAGGTTGAAGCGTTCGTCTACAGTAGTCGTTTTTATATTTGGGTTTCCCTGTGTTCTCTCCTATATAGATAGATGAATTTGGAACTCTAAATCCAACACGGTTTGTAGTCGCTCTTTGAAACTTGACAAAATAAAGTAGTTCTCAGTTTTGTCTCTATGGTTTGTTTCCTCTTCATGTAGCCATAAGCAGAGACTGTGGAAAAGCACTTTCATTGAAAGGTGTAGCCAAGCTTCCAAGAAATTACGAGTTTCCGAAATATCAGCAAATATTTTTCCCCCAATCTTGATGATACGTGGTGGTAATGACAAGTACTCAAATGCCACTTGGCTCACCAAATTTTGTTCTTCTAGGTTGAAGCGTTCGTCTACAGTAGCAGTTTTTATATTTACGTTTCACTCTGTTCTCTTCTACATAGATAGATGAATTTGGAACTCTAAATCCAACATGGTTTGTAGTAGCTCTTTGAAACTAGAAAAAATAAAGGAGTTCTCAGATTTGTCTCTATGGTTTGTTTCCTCTTCAAGTAGCCCTAGGCACAGACTGTGGAAAAGCACCTTCATTGAAAGGGGTTGCCAAGCTTCCAAGAAATTACGATTTTCCGAAATACCAGCAAATATTTTTTCACCCAATCTGGATGATACGTGGTGGTAATGACAAGTACACAAATCCCACTTGGCTCACCAAATTCTGTTCTTCTAGGTTTAAGCGTTCGTCTACAGAAGTCGTTTATATATTTAGGTTGATCTCTGTTCTCTCCTATATAGATAGATGAATTTGGAACTCTAAATCCAACATGGTTCGTAGTAGCTCTTTGAAACTTGACAAAATAAAGTAGTTCTCAGTTTTGTCTCTATCCTTTGTATCCAATTCAAGTAGCCCTAGGCACAGACTGTGGAAAACCACTTTCATTGAGAGGGGTTGCCAAGCTTCTAAGAAATAACAAGAGTCCGAAATGCCAGCAAATATTTTATCACCCAATCTTGAGGATACTTGGTGGTAATGATCGGTGCACAAATCCCACTTGGCTCATCAAATTTTGTTCTTCTAGGTTGAAGCGTTCGTCTACAGTAGTCGTTTTTATATTTAGGTTTCCCTCTGTTCTCTCCTATATAGATAGATGAATTTGGAACTCTAAATCCAACATGGTTTGTAGTAGCTCTTTGAAACTTGACAAAATAAAGTAGTTCTCAGTTTTGTCTCTATGGTTTGTTTCTTCTTCAAGGAGCCATAAGCAGAGACTGTGGAAAAGCACTTTCATTAAAAGGTGTATCCAAGCTTCCAAGAAATTAAGACTTTCCGAAATACCAACAAATATTTTTGCCCCAATCTTGATGATACGTGGTGGTAATGACAAGTACTCAAATCCCACTTGGCTCACCAAATTTTGTTCTTCTAGGTTGAAGCGTTCGTCTACAGTAGCAGTTTTTATATTTAGGTTTCACTCTGTTCTCTTCTACATAGATAGATGAATTTGGAACTCTAAATCCAACATGGTTTGTAGTAGCTCTTTGAAACTAGACAAAATAAAGGAGTTCTCAGATTTGTCTCTATGGTTTGTTTCCTCTTCAAGTAGCCCTAGGCACAGACTGTGGAAAAGCACCTTCATTGAAAGGGGTTGCCAAGCTTCCAAGAAATTACGAGTTTCCGAAATACCAGCAAATATTTTTTCACCCAATCTGGATGATACGTGGTGGTAATGACAAGTACACATATCCCACTTGGCTCACCAAATTCTGTTCTTCTAGGTTTAAGCGTTCGTCTACAGAAGTCGTTTATATATTTAGGTTGATCTCTGTTCTCTCCTATATAGATAGATGAATTTGGAACTCTAAATCCAACATGGTTCGTAGTAGCTCTTTGAAACTTGACAAAATAAAGTAGTTCTCAGTTTTGTCTCTATCCTTTGTATCCAATTAAAGTAGCCCTAGGCACAGACTGTGGAAAACCACTTTCATTGAGAGGGGTTGCCAAGCTTCTAAGAAATAACAAGAGTCCGAAATGCCAGCAAATATTTTTTCACCCAATCTTGAGGATACTTGGTGGTAATGATCGGTGCACAAATCCCACTTGGCTCATCAAATTTTGTTCTTCTAGGTTGAAGCGTTCGTCTACAGTAGTCGTTTTTATATTTAGGTTTCCCTCTGTTCTCTCCTATATAGATAGATGAATTTGGAACTCTAAATCCAACATGGTTTGTAGTAGCTCTTTGAAACTTGACAAAATAAAGTAGTTCTCAGTTTTGTCTCTATGGTTTGTTTCTTCTTCAAGGAGCCATAAGCAGAGACTGTGGAAAAGCACTTTCATTAAAAGGTGTATCCAAGCTTCCAAGAAATTAAGACTTTCCGAAATACCAACAAATATTTTTGCCCCAATCTTGATGATACCTGGTGGTAATGACAAGTACTCAAATCCCACTTGGCTCACCAAATTTTGTTCTTCTAGGTTGAAGCGTTCGTCTACAGTAGCAGTTTTTATATTTAGGTTTCACTCTGTTCTCTTCTACATAGATAGATGAATTTGGAACTCTAAATCCAACATGGTTTGTAGTAGCTCTTTGAAACTAGACAAAATAAAGGAGTTCTCAGATTTGTCTCTATGGTTTGTTTCCTCTTCAAGTAGCCCTAGGCACAGACTGTGGAAAAGCACTTTCATTGAAAGGGGTTGCCAAGCTTCCAAGAAATTACGAGTTTCCGAAATACCAGCAAATATTTTTTCACCCAATCTTGATGATACGTGGTGGTAATGACAAGTACACAAATCCCACTTGGCTCACCAAGTTTTGTTCTTCTAGGTTGATGCGTTCGTTTACAGTCGCTGTTTATATTTTTAGGTTTCACTCTGTTCTCTCCTATATAGATAGATGAATTTGGAACTCTAAATCCAACATGGTTTGTAGTAGCTCTTTGAAACTGACAAAATAAAGTAGTTCTCAGTTTTCTCTCTATGGTTTTTTCCTCTTAAAGTACCCCTAAGCAGAGACTTTGGAAATGCACTTTCATTGAAAGGGGTTGCCAAGCTTCCAAGAAATTACGAGTTTCCGAAATACCAGCAAATATTTTTTCACCCAATCTTGATGATACTTGGTGGTAATGACAAGTACACAAATCCCACTTGGGTCACCAAATTGTGTTCTTCTAAGTTGAAGCGTTCGTCTACAGTAGCAGTTTTTATATTTAGGTTTCCCTCTGTTCTCTCCTATATAGATAGATGAATTTGGAACTCTAAATCCAACATGGTTTGTAGTAACTCTTTGAAAATTGACAAAGTAGAGGATTCTCAGTTTTGTCTCTATGATTTGTTTCCTCTTCAAGTAGCCCTAGGCACAGACTGTGGAAAAGCACTTTCATTGAAAGGGGATGCCATGCTTCCAAGAAATAACGAGTTTCCAAAGTACCAGCAAATATTTTTACACCCAATCTTGATGACACTTGGTGGTAATGATCAGGACACAAATCCCACTTGGCTCACCAAATTCTGTTCTTCTAGGTTTAAGCGTTCGTCTACAGAAGTCGTTTTTATATTTAGGTTTCACTCTTTTCTCTTCTATGTAGATAGATGAATTTGGAACTCTAAATCCAACATGGTTTGTAGTACCTCTTTGAAACTGACAAAATAAAGTAGTTCTCAGTTTTCTCTCTATTGTTTGTTCCTTTTCAAGTACCCCTAAGCAGAGACTGTGGAAATACACTTTCATTGAAAGGGTTTGCCAAGCTTCCAAGAAATTACGAGTTTCCGAAATGCCAGCAAATATTTTTTCACCCAATCTTGATGATACTTGGTGGTAATGATCAGGACAAAATCCCACTTGGCTCACCAAATTCTGTTCTTCTAGGTTGAAGCGTTCGTCTACAGTAGCAGTTTTTATATTTAGGTTTCCCTATGTTCTCTCCTATATAGAGAGATGAATTTGGAACTCCAAATCCAACATGGTTTGTAGTAGCTCTTTGAAACTTGACAAAATAAATTAGTACTCAGTTTTGTCTCTATGGTTTGTTTCTTCTTCAAGTAGTCATTAGCAGAGATTGTGGAAATGCACTTTCATTGAAAGGTGTTCCCAAGCTTCCAAGAAATTACGAGTTTCCAAAATACCAGCAAATATTTTTTCACCCAATCTTGATGATACGTGGTGGTTTTGACTAGTACACAAATCCCACTTGGCTCACCTAATTGTGTTCTTCTAGGTTGAACCGTTCGCCTACAGTAGCAGTTTTTATATTTAGGTTTCACTCTGTTCTCTTCTACATAGATAGATGAATTTGGAACTCTAAATCCAACATGGTTTGTAGTAGCTCTTTGAAACTTGACAAAATAAAGGAGTTCTCAGATTTGTCTCTATGGATTGTTTCCTCTTCAAGTAGCCCTACGCACACACTGTGGAAAAGCACTTTCATTGATAGGGCTTGCCAATCTTCTAACAAATAACGAGTTTCTGAAATACCAGCAAATATTTTTTCAACCAATCTTGATGATACGTGGTGGTAATGACAAGTACACCAATCCCACTTGGCTCCCCAAATTTTGTTCTTCTAGGTTGAAGCGTTCGTTTACAGTAGCAGTTTTTATATTAGGGATTCACTCTGTTCTCTCCTATATAGATAGATGAATTTGGAACTCTGAATCCAACATGGTTTGTAGTAGCTCTTTGAAACTTGACAAAATAAAGTAGTTCTCAGTTTTGTCTTTATGGTTTGTTTCCTCTTCAAGTAGCCCTAAGCACAGACTGTGGAAAAGCACTTTCATTGAGAGGGGTTGCAAAGCTTCTAAGAAATAACGAGTTTCCGAAATACCAGCAAATATTTTTTCACACAATCTTGATGATACTTGGTGGTAATGATCAGGACACAAATCCCACTTGGCTCACCAAATTTTGTTCTTAGAGGTTGAAGCGTTCGTCTACAGTAGCAGTTTTTATATTTAGTTTTCACTCTGTTCTCTTCTATATAGATAGATGAATTTGGAACTCTAAATCCAACATGGTTTGTAGTCGCTCTTTGAAACTTGACAAAAAAAAAGTATTTCTCAGTTTTGTCTCTATGGTTTGTTTTTTCTTCAAGTAGCCCTAAGCAGAGACTGTGGAAAAGCTCTTTCATTGAAAGGGGTTGCCAAGCTTCCAAGAATTTACGAGTTTCCGAAATACCAGAAAATATTTTTTCACCCAATCTTGATGATACGTGGTGGTAATGACAAGTACACAAATCCCACTTGGCTCACCAAATTTTGTTCTTCTAGATTGAACCTTTCGTTTACAGTAGCAGTTTTTATTTTTAGGTTTCACTCTGTTCTCTCCAATAAAAATAGAGAAATTTGGAACACTAAATCCAACATGGTTCGTAGTAGCTCTTTGAAACTTGGCAAAATAAAGGAGTTCTCAGTTTTGTCTCTATGCTTTGTCTCCTCTTCAAGTAGCTTTACGCACAGACTGTGGAAAACCACTTTCATTGAGAGGGGTTGCCAAGCTTCTAAGAAATAACCAGTTTCCGAAATACCAGCAAATATTTTTGCACCCAATCTTGATTATATTTGGTGGTAATGATCAGGACACAAATCCCACTTGGCTCACCAAATTCTGTTCTTCTAGGTTTAAGCGTTCGTCTACAGAAGTCGTTTTTATATTTAGGTTTCACTCTGTTCTCTTCTATATAGATAGAAGAATTTGGAACTCTAAATCCAACATGGTTTGTAGTAGCTCTTTGAAACTGACATAATAAAGTAGTTCTCAGTTTTGTCTCTATGGTTTGTTTCCTCTTCAAGTAGCCATTAGCAGAGATTGTGGAAAAGCACTTTCATTGAAAGGTGTTGCCAAGTTTCCAGGAAATTACGAGTTTCCGAAATACCAGCAAATATTTTTTCACCCAATCTTGATGATACGTGGTGGTAATGACAAGTACACAAATCCCACTTGGCTCACCAAATTGTGTTCTTCTAGCTTGAAGCGTTCGCCTACAGTAGTAGTTTTTATATTTAGGTTTCACTCTGTTCTCTTCTACATAGATAGATGAATTTGGAACTCTAAATCCAACATGGTTTGTAGTAGCTCTTTGAAACTTGACAAAATAAAGGAGTTCTCAGATTTGTCTCTATGGATTGTTTCCTCTTCAAGTAGCCCTAGGCACAGACTTTGGAAAAGCACTTTCATTGCGAGGGTTTGCCAAGCTTCCAAGAAAAAACGAGTTTCCGAAATACCAGCAAATATTTTTTCACCGAATCTTGATGATACTTGGTGGTATTGATCGGTACACAAATCCCACTTGACTCACCAAATTGTGTTCTTCTAGCTTGAAGCGTTCGCCTACAGTAGTAGTTTTTATATTTAGGTTTCACTCTGTTCTCTTCTACATAGATAGATGAATTTGGAACTCTAAATCCAACATGGTTTGTAGTAGCTCTTTGAAACTTGACAAAATAAAGGAGTTCTCAGATTTGTCTCTATGGATTGTTTCCTCTTCAAGTAGCCCTACGCACACACTGTGGAAAAGCACTTTCATTGATAGGGCTTGCCAATCTTCTAACAAATAACGAGTTTCTGAAATACCAGCAAATATTTTTTCAACCAATCTTGATGATACGTGGTGGTAATGACAAGTACACCAATCCCACTTGGCTCCCCAAATTTTGTTCTTCTAGGTTGAAGCGTTCGTTTACAGTAGCAGTTTTTATATTAGGGATTCACTCTGTTCTCTCCTATATAGATAGATGAATTTGGAACTCTGAATCCAACATGGTTTGTAGTAGCTCTTTGAAACTTGACAAAATAAAGTAGTTCTCAGTTTTGTCTTTATGGTTTGTTTCCTCTTCAAGTAGCCCTAAGCACAGACTGTGGAAAAGCACTTTCATTGAGAGGGGTTGCAAAGCTTCTAAGAAATAACGAGTTTCTTAAATACCAGCAAATATTTTTTCACACAATCTTGATGATACTTGGTGGTAATGATCAGGACACAAATCCCACTTGGCTCACCAAATTTTGTTCTTCTAGGTTGAAGCGTTCGTTTACAGTAGCAGTTTTTATTTTTAGGTTTCCCTCTGTTCTCTCCTATATAGATAGATGAATTTGGAACTCTAAATCCAACATGGTTTGTAGTAGCTCTTTGAAACCTCACAAAATAAAGGAGTTCTCAGTTTTGTCTCTATGGTTTTTCTCCTCTTCAAGTAGCCCTAGGCACAGACTGTGGAAAAGCACTTTCATTGAGAGGGGTTGCCAAGCTTCTAAAAAATAACGATTTCCCGAAATACCAGCAAATATTTTTTCACCCAATCTTGATGATATTTGGTGGTAATGATCAGGACACAAATCCTACTTGGCTCACCAAATTTTGTTCTTCTAGGTTGAAGCGTTCGTCTACAGTAGCAGTTTTTATATTTAGTTTTCACTCTGTTCTCTTCTACATAGATAGATGAATTTGGAACTCTAAATCCAACATGGTTTGTAGTAGCTCTTTGAAACTAGAAAAAATAAAGGAGTTCTCAGTTTTGTCTCTATGGTTTGTTTCCTCTTCCAGTAGCCCTAAGCAGAGACTGTGGAAATGCACTTTCATTGAATGGGGTTGCCAAGCTTCCAAGAAATTACGAGTTTCCGAAATACGAGCAAATATTTTTTCAACTAATCTGGATGATACGTGCTGCTAATGACAAGTACACAAATCCCACATGGCTCACCAAATTTTATTCTTCTAGGTTGAAGTGTTCGTTTACAGTAGCAGTTTTTATTTTTGTTTCACTGTGTTCTCTCCTATATAGATAGATGAATTTGGAAGTCTAAATACATCATGGTTTATAGTAGCTCTTTGAAATGTGACAAAATAAAGAACTTCTCATTTTTGTCTCTATGATTTGTTTCCTCTTCAAGTAGCCCTAGGCAAAGACTGTGGAAAGCACTTTCATCGAGAGGGGTTGCCAAGCTTCTAAGAAATAACGAGTTTCCGAAATACCGGCAAATATGTTTTCATCCAAAGTTGAGGATACTTGGTGGTAATGATCAGGACACAAATCCCACTTGGCTCACCAAATTTTGTTCTTCTAGGTTGAAGCGTCCATCTACAGTAGTCGTTTTTATATTTAGGTTTCACTCTGTTCTCTTCTATGTAGATAGATGAAATTGGAACTCTAAATCAAACATGGTTTGTAGTAGCTCTTTGAAACGTGACAAAATAAAGGAGTTCTCAGTTTTGTCTCTATGGTTTTTCTCCTCTTCAAGTAGCCCTAGGCACAGACTTTGGAATAGCACTTTTATTTAGAGGGTTTGCCAAGCTTCAAGAAATAACGAGTTTCCGAAATACCAGAAAATATATTTTCACCCAATCTGGATGATACGTGGTGGTAATGACAAGTACACAAATCTCACTTGGCTCACCAAATTTTGTTCTACCAGGTTGAAGTGTTCGTCTACAGTAGCAGTTTTTATATTTAGGTTTCCCTCTGTTTTCTCCTATATAGATAGATGAATTTGGAACTCTAAATCCAACATGGTATGTAGTAGCTCTTGGAAACTTGACAAAATAAAGGAGTTCTCAGATTTGTCTCTATGGTTAGTTTCCTCTTAAAGTAGCCCTAAGCAGAGACTGTGGAACAGCACTTTCATTGAAAGGGGTGGCCAAGCTTCCAAGAAATTACCAGTTTCCGAAATACCAGCAAATATTTTTTCACCCAATCTTGATGATACATGATGGTAATGATCGGTACACAAATCCCACTTGGCTCACCAAATTTTCTTCTTTTCGGTTGAAGCTTTCGTCTACAGTAGTCGTTTTTATATTTAGGTTTCCCAATGTTCTCTCCTATATAGATAGATGAATTTGGAACTCTAAATCCAACATGGTTTGTAATAGCTCTTTGAAACTTGAAAAAATAAAGGAGTTCTCAGTTTTGTCTCTATGATTTGTTTCCTCTTCAAGTAGCCCTAAGCAGAGTCTGTGGAAAAGCACTTTCATTGAAAGGTGTTGCCAACCTTCCATGAAATTACGAGTCTCCGAAATACCGGGAAATATTTTTTCACTCAATCTTGATGATACCTTGTGGTAAAGACAAGTACTCAAATCCCACTTGGCTCACCAAATTTTGTTCTTCTAGGTTTAAGCGTTCGTCTACAGAAGTCGTTTTCATATTTAGGTTTCTCTCTGTTCTCTTCTATATAGATAGATTGATTTGGAACTCTAAATCCAACATGGTTTCTAGTAGCTCTTTGAAACTGACAAAATAAAGTAGTTCTCACTTTTCTCTCTATGGTTTGTTCCTCTTAAAGTATCCCTAAGCAGAGACTGTGGAAATGCACTTTCATTGAAAGGGGTTGCCAAGCTTCCAAGAAATTACGAGTTTCCGAAATACCAGCAAATATTTTTTCAACCAATCTTGATGATACTTGGTGGTAATGATCAGGACACAAATCCCACTTGGCTCACCAAATTCTGTTCTTCTAGGTTTAAGCGTTCGTCTACAGTAGCAGTTTTTACATTTAGGTTTCCCTCTGTTCTCTCCTATATAGATAGATGAATTTGGAACTCTAAATCCAACATGGTTTGTAGTAGCTCTTTGAAACTTGACAAAATAAAGTAGTTCTCAGTTTTGTCTCTATTGTTTGTTTCCTCTTCAAGTAGCCATTAGCAGAGATTGTGGAAAAGCACTTTCATTCAGAGGGGTTGCCAAGCTTCTAAAAAATAACGAGTTTCCAAAATACCAGCAAATATTTTTTCACCCAATCTTGATGATACATAGTGCTAATGATCAGGACACAAATCCCACTTGGCTCACCAAATTCTGTTCTTCTATGTTGAAGCGTTCGTCTACAGTAGCCGTTTTTATATTTAGGTTTCCCTCTGTTCTCTCCTATATAGATAGATGAATTTGGATCTCTAAATCCAACATGGTTTGTGGTAGCACTTTGAAACTTGACAAAAAACGAAGTTCTCAGATTTGTCTCTATGGTTTGTTTTCTCTTCAAGTAGCCCTAGGCACAGACTGTGGAAAAGCACTTTCATTGAAAGGGGTTGCCAAGCTTCCAAGAAATTACGGGTTTCTGAAATACCAGCAAATATTTTTTCACCCAATCTTGATGATACGTGGTGGTAATGACAAGTACACAAATCCCACTTGGCTCACCAAATTTTGTTCTTCTAGGTTGAAGCGTTTGTTTACACTAGCAGTTTTTATTTTTAGGTTTCACACTGTTCTCTCCTATATAGATAGATGAATTTGGAACTCTAAATCCAACATGGTTTGTGGTAGCACTTTGAAACTTGACAAAATAAAGGTGTTATCTGTTTTGTCTCTATGGTTTGTTTCCTCTTCAAGTAGCCTTAGGCACAGACTGTGGAAAAGCACTTTCATTTAGAGGGGTTGTAAGCTTCTAAGAAATAGCGCGTTTCCGAACCACCAGCAAATATTTTTTCACCAATCTTGATTATACGTGGTGGTAATGATCAGGACACAAATCCCACTTGGCTCACCAAATTTTGTTCTTCTAGGTTGAAGCATTCGAATACAGTAGCAGTTTTTTTATGTAGGTTTCACTCTGTTCTCTCTTATATAGATAGATGAATTTGGAACTCTAAATCCAACATGGTTTGTAGTCGCTCCTTGAAACTTGACAAAATAAAGTAGTTCTCAGTTTTATCTCTATGGTTCGTTTCCTCTTCAAGTAGCCCTAGGCACAGACTGTGGAAAAGCACTTTCATTGAAAGAGGTTGCAAGCTTCCAAGAAATAACGAGTTTCCGAAATACCAGCAAATATTTTTACACCCAATCTTGATGATACCTGGTGGTAATGATCAGAACACAAATCCCACTTGACTGACCAAATTTTGTTCTTCTAGGTTGAAGCGTTCGTTTACAGTAGCAGTTTTTATTTTTAGGTTTCCCTCTGTTCTCTCCTATATAGATAGATGAATTTGGAACTCTAAATCCAACATGGTTTTTAGTAGTTCTTTGAAACTTGACAAAAAAAATTAGTTCTCAGTTTTGTCTCTATAGTTTGTTTCCTCTTCAAGTAGCCCTAGGCACAGACTGTGGAAAAGCACTTTCATTGAGAGGGGTTGCCAAGCTTCTAAAAAATAACGAGTTTCCGAAATACCAGCAAATATTTTTTCACCCAATCTTGATGATACTTGGTGGTAATGATCGGTACACAAATCCCACTTTACTCACCAAATGTTGTTCTTCTAGGTTGAAGCGTTCGTTTAGATTAGCTGTTTATATTTTTAGGTTTCCCTCTGTTCTCTCCTATATAGATAGATGAATTTGGAACTCTAAATCCAACATGGTTTGTAGTAGCTCTTTGAAACTTGACAAAATAAAGAATTCTCAGATTTGTCTCTATGGTTTGTTTCCTCTTAAAGTAGCCCTAAGCAGACACTGTTGCACAGCACTTTCATTGAAAGGGGTGGCCAAGCTTCCAAGAAATTACCAGTTTCCGAAATACCAGCAAATATTTTTTCACCCAATCTTGATGATACCTGATGGTAATGATCGGTACACAAATCCCACTTGGCTCGCCAAATTTTCTTCCTCTAGGTTGAAGCGTTCGTCTACAGTAGCCGTTTTTATATTTAGGTTTCCCTCTGTTCTCTCCTATACAGATAGATGAATTTGGAACTCTAAATCCAACATGGATTGTAGTAGCTCTTTGAAACTTGACAAAGTAAAGGAATTCTCAGATTTGTCTCTATGATTTGTTTCCTCCTCAAGTAGCCCTAAGCAGAGTCTATGGAAAAGCACTTTCATTGAAAGGGGTTGCCAACCTTCCAAGAAATTACGAGGCTCCGAAATACCGGCAAATATTTTTTCACTCAATCTGGATGATACGTGGTGGTAATGATCAGTACACTAATCCCACTTGGCTCACCAAATTTTGTTCTTCTAGGTTGAAGCGTTCATCTACACTAGCAGTTTTTATATTTAGGTTTCCCTCTGTTCTCTCCTATACAGATAGATGAATTTGGAACTCTAAATCTAACATGGATTGTAGTAGCTCTTTGAAACTTGAAAAAATAAAGTAGTTCTCAGTTTTGTCTCTATGGTTTGTTTCCTCTTCATGTAGCCATAAGCAGAGACTGTGGAAAAGCACTTTCATTGAAAGGTGTTGCCAAGCTTCCAAGAAATTACGTGTTTCCGAAATACCGGCAAATATTTTTTCACAAAATCTCGATGATACGTTGTGGTAATGACAAGTACTCAAATCCCACTTGGCTCACCAAATTTTGTTCTTCTAGGTTGAAGCGTTTCTTTACAGTAGCTGTTTTTATTTTTAGGTTTCACTCTGTTCTTTCCTATATAGATAGATGAATTTGGAACTCTAAATCCAACATGGTTTGTAGTAGCTCTTTGAAACTTGACAAAATAAAGTAGTTCTCTCTTTTGTCTCTATCGTTTGTTTCCTCTTCAAATAGCCCTAGGAACAGACTGTGGAAAGCACATTCATTGAGAGGGGTTTCCAAGCTTCTAAGAAATAACGAGTTTCCGAAATACCAGCAAACATTTTTTCACCCAATCTTGATGATACTTGGTGGTAATGATCAGTACACAAATCCTACTTAGCTCACCAAATTTTGTTCTTCTAGGTTGAAGCGTTCGTCTACAGCAGCACTATTATGTTCAGGTTTCACTCTGTTCTCTCCTATGTAGATAGATGAATTTGGAACTCTAAATCCAACATGGTTTGTAGTCGCTCTTTGAACCTTGACAAAAAAAAAGTAGTTCTCAGTTTTGTCTCTATAGTTTGTTTCTTCTTCAAGTAGCCCTAAGTAGAGACTGTGGAAAAGCACTTTCATTGAAAGGGGTTGCCAAGCTTCCTAGAAATAACGAGTTTCCGAAATGCCAGCAAATATTTTTTCACCCAATCTTGATGATACTTGGTGGTAATGATCGGTACACAAATCCCACTTTACTTACCAAATTTCGTTCTTCTACGTTGAAGCGTTCGTTTACAGCAGCTGTTTATATTTTTAGGTTTCCCTCTGATCTCTCCTATATAGATAGATAAATTTGGAACTCTAAATCCAACATGGTTTGTAGTAGCTCTTTGAAACTTGACAAAATAAAGGAGTTCTCAGATTTGTCTCTATGGTTTGTTTCCTCTTAAAGTAGCCCTAAGCAGAGACTGTGGAACAGCACTTTCATTGAAAGGGGTGGCCAAGCTTCCAAGAAATTACCAGTTTCCGAAATACCAGCAAATATTTTTTCACCCAATCTTGATGATACCTGATGGTAATGATCGGTACACAAATCCCACTTGGCTCACCAAATTTTCTTCTTCTAGGTTGAGGCGTTCGTCTACAGTAGTCGTTTTTATATTTAGGTTTCCCTCTGTTCTCTCCTATATAGATAGATGAATGTGGTGAGCTGTTTCTGTAGATTGTGGCTGCCATTAGAAGATGGCGCCGGCTTCCACTGTGGCCTGTGATTATCAAATTCTTTTGTGGAGAGTTGGCACGCTATCTCTTGCCACCCTATAAGAAAGATCCACGCGGCGGCTTAAGATTGGTACGTGGGAGGCTTTATTAGGCTGTGCTTGGGCCCTCGGGGGAAAGAAAGAAAGGGAGTCACTAAAAGATACTTTAATCAAGGCCTGAATAAACTGCTGAAAGAAGATTCCTGAGTTGCGTCTTCCTTGCGGGCAAGGGGTCGCGACAAGTGGTGCCGAAACCCGGGAACCAGCACTTTCAGCAGTCAGGGGTGGTGCACCAATTAGTCCCAGGTAAGGTGGGACCCGCAGGTAAAGCGGAAGATCAGTCCTAGATAAGTAGGACCCGCGATCAAAGCGGAGATTATTCCCAGATTAATTGGGACCCGCGGTTAAAGCGGAGATTAGTCCCAGACTAATTGGGACCCGCTATCAAAGCGGCAGCTCCTCTGTAAAGCCACAGAGAGCATTAAATCTTATTGCAGCTGCACTGTGTACTTTTGCTCTTACTTTCACTCTTGTTTGTTGTATGTCTTTTGTTGTGTCATGGGTGCCGTATCTTCAAGTCCGCTTCTCCTGGCCCTAGATAACCTGTTACGTTCCAAGGGCCTAAAAGTGAAACGTAGTACTTTACAGAGATTTTTACAGAAGACAGATATTATTGCACCGTGGTTTGCATTTTCTGGCAGTCTTACTCTGCCTAGCTGGGATAAGTTAGGCACAGACCTTGACTTTGCTTCTGAGCAGGGCATATTAGAGGGTGGGGTGATACCCCTTTGGAAGATGATTCGTAGTTGCCTCGCAGATAGCAGATGTCCGGAAGCACTTACTAAAGGACAAGAAGTTTTAGAGCAATTACATGAAGAAAGATCAGAAATGGCAGGCAGTGAGGTATTTCAGGAGGGTGGGAGTGTGCAGAGCGAGAAACAGGGGAGGAAACAATTATCTCCGGCAGGCAGTGACGTATTTCAGGAGGATGGCAGTGTGCGAAGCGAGAAACAGGGGAGGAGGCGATTGTCTCTGGCACGGAGTGAAATATTTCAGGAGGAGGGGAATGTGCAGAGCAAGAAACGGGGGAGAAAACGCTTGTATCCAGATCTCAGTACACTGCGCACACTCCCATGCAAAAGTGGGTCAGAAGAGGAGGAGGATGAACAGGAGGAGCTCGGGAGACTGTCTCGGCAGCTAGGGAGTTAACTATGGGAGAAGGGAACCAAAAATAAACAGGAGCTCAAGAAAAATGATCCTCCGGACCCGCCGCCGTACGGTGAGGGTGTTTCGAGGAGAGCTTTCCATGCCCAAACATGGAGGGCTGTTAATGCTGAGATGGTCTTGCTTATCCAGTTTTCCAGGATGACAATAGGGGAAGATTCCATGAGCCCTTAGATTTCAAAATTGTGAAGACCCTGGCAGAGTCTGTGCGCACTTATGGGGTGGATGCCGCCTTCACATTAACTCAGGTGGAGAGTCTGTCTAGATACTGTATGACTCCCTCTGATTGGGCTAGCCTTGTTCGGGCTTGTGTTTCTCCAGGCAAATATTTGGACTGGAGAGCCTTTGTGCTAGAGGGTGCTGTAGAGCAGGCTGCCCAAAACTATGCGGCGGGACACCCCATTGGGACAAGGAAATGCTTTTGGGACAAGGCAGATTTGCTAATCAACAAACAGGATACCCCCCTGAGGTATATGAACAGATCAATAACATTTGTATCCGTGCATGGAAATCACTCCCAAATAGAGGAGAAGTGTCTGGCAATTTAACAAAAATCATGCAAGGCCCCACAGAACCTTTCTCGGACTTTGTTGCTAGGATGGTGGATGCCGCAGGAAAAATCTTTGGTGACCCTGATAGAGCAATGCCCTTGATTAAACAACTTGTTTTTGAGCAATGCACCAAAGAATGTAAAGCAGCAATCGCTCCTTATAAAAACAAGGGCATGGAAGCTTGGATGAAAGTGTGTAGAGAGCTTGGAGGACCTTTAACTAATGCAGGTCTTGCAGCTGCTGTCCTTCGGATTGCAAAAGGGGGCGGTCCTGGTGCCGGAACATGCTTCCATTGTGGTCAATCCGGCCATTTCAAACGTGACTGTCCCAAAAAAGGCAATTTTACTGGACCTCCTCGCGGTGGCCCTTCTAATGGCCCTCGTCAACCGGGGCTGTGTCCAAAATGCAAAAAGGGGAAGCATTGGGCAAGGGAGTGTAGATCAGTGAGGGACATCCATGGACAGCCTATTTCAGCTGGGCCAAAAAACGGCCGAAGGGGCCCCCGACCCCAGGGCCCACAAATATATGGGGCAATGGAGAATGTCACACCCGAACCCGAGACATGGCCTTCTCTGCGCCATCCCACGAGATGCGGAGAGCCACTACAGGTGCCGCGGGATTGGACCTCTGTTCCACCTCCAGACTCGTATTAACACCTAAGATGGGAGTCCAATTGGTGGAAACTGAGTTCAAAGGGCCTTTACCCCTGGCACTGTAGGTTTGTTAATTGGACGTGCATCCTCTATCCTACAAGGTCTTCATGTTTTCCCCGGAGTTGTAAACCCTGATACTGTAGGGGCAGTAAAGGTTATGGTGGAAGCTCCAAGGGGCATTGTGTCTATCTCCCCAGGGGATCGGATTGCTCAATTGCTAATTTTGCCTAGTTTGCATAATCACTTCCCTGCTGACTCAAGGTCACGGACAGAAAATCAGATTGGTACCACCGGAGGAAATTGTGCCTATTTGTCACTGGATATGAGCAATCGCCCCACTTTGGAATTAAGCATAGAAGGTAAATCTATTGTGGGATTGCTGGACACAGGAGCAGATCGTAGTATCATAGCCCTTAAGGACTGGTCTAGGGGATGGCCAGTGCAGGCTTTTGATCAATCCTTAAGAGGACTTGGATAGGCCCAAGCCCCTCAAATCAGCTGTAGACATCTATCTTGGAAGGACTCGGAAGGACACGATGGTACCTTTCAGCCTTATGTACTTGATTTACCTATTTCTTTATGGGGCCGTGATCTGATGAAAGACATGGGTTCACTCTTAGTAATGACTATTCCCAGTGTCTCAACATATCATGCAAAATATGGGGTATAAGCCAGGTCTAGGACTAGGAAGGCACCTACAGGGACGTAAGCATCCTGTGCAAGGTCATCAAAAGCTTAACAGGTTTGGTCTGGGTTTTTCCTAGGGGCCACTGGGGCTCAAATACCCATAACATGGCTCACCGAGGAGCCTGTTTGGGTGCCTCAGTGGCCTCTTCCCTCGGTTAAACTGGCAGCAGCCCATGATCTAGTCAAAGAACAACTTGATTTGGGTCACATCCAACCTTCTACTTCTCCATGGAATACTCCCATATTTGTCATTAAGAAAAAATCAGGGAAGTGGCGCCTACTGCATGATCTACGAGCAGTTAATGCTCAGATGCAGCTTATGGGGCCCATTCAAAGAGGGCTGCCTCTGCTCTCCTCTGTTCCTCAAGGCTGGCATATAATTGTTATTGACATTAAAGACTGTTTCTTTTCCATTCCTTTGCATCCTAAAGATTCCCAACGTTTTGCTTTCACCCTTCCTCGTGTAATCATGAGGAACCAGATCAAAGGTTTGAGTGGGTGGTGTTGCCACAGGGAATGGCTAACAGTCCCACGATGTGCCAGATGTATGTGGGGAAGGCACTCGCACCTCTCAGACATAAGTATTCCTCCACCAAGATCATTCACTATATGGATGATGTGTTATTGGCCGCAAAATTAGAACAGACAGTTTATGAGGCTTATAAAGAACTCGTGATGCTGTTGGCTCAACATGGACTGCACATCGCACCTGAAAAGGTTCAAACGGGGGATTCTATCAGGTTTTTGGGAGCGACAATTGGGTATGACAAATTAAAACCACAAAAAATTACCATCAGGACTCAAGATATCCGAACTTTAAATGATTTTCAAAATTGCTGGGAGATATTAATTGGATAAGAGGATATTTACATATTCCTAATAATATTGTGCTCCAGCCCTTGTATGCTACTCTTAAGGGTGATCCAGATCTTGCTTCCCCTCGTAGCCTCACTACTGAGGCTAGAGCGGCCCTTATAAAAGTAGAACAAGCTATACAGCATGCCACTCTATGCAGGCTCCAGAGTGATAAACCTTTCCAGTTATGTGTGCTTGCCACTATGCGGCAGCCTACTGGAGTACTGTGGCAAGATGGGCCTTTACTATGGATCCACCCACATGTATCCCCAGGAAAATCCTTAGAATATTATCCTGATGCTGTTGCAGCATTGGCACTTAAAGGGATTCAACAAAGCATTCAATTTTTTGGCCAATCACCTTCTTCTCTTATCATACCCTACACTAAAGCTCAACTTAATGTTTTATGTGCTACTCTAGACAACTGGGCTATTCTGTGTTGCTCGTTTCAAGGGAGTATTGATAATCACTACCCTTCTCATCCATTACTCCATTTTGTTAAAGAACATCCCATCATTTTCCCTAAGGTAACTTCATCCAGTCCAATTCCGGGGGCTGTTAACATTTTTACTGATGGTTCCAAGTCTGGAATGGGAGCTTATGTAATTAATGACTCTCCCCCTATCCAGCATCAATTTGCTCCTGGAAATCCACAATGGGTAGAACTACAAATTGTTATTGAAGTTTTTAAACAGTGTTCTTTTCCTTTTAATCTTATTTCGGACTCCAGCAATGTGGTACAAGCACTAAAAGTCCTGGAGGCCGTGGGAACTATTAGTGATGCCCACAATGTGTCTGTTTACTTTACTCAGCTTCAACAGCTTATCTCTAACCGCACTGCTTCTTTTTATCCTATGCATATCAGGGCTCACACCTCTCTTCCTGGTCCGTTATCCCAAGGTAATGCCTGTGCGGACTTAGCCACTAGAAGTCAATTGATATGCTTGGCTTCCTCCTTAGAGGGGGCTAAATTGTTTCACCAAAACTTCCATGTTAATGCATTAACGCTGCGCAGGCGTTTTTCCATTTCAAGAGCGGATGCTCGGCAGATAGTATTGCAATGTCCCCATTGTGTCACATTTCTTCATCCCCCTAATTATGGAGTAAACCCACGGGGATTAAAGCCATTGGTTGTTTGGCAAATGGATGTGACACATATACCTGACTTTGGTAACCTTAAGTATGTGCATGTTTCCGTTGATACGTGCTCTGGAATTATCCATGCTTCTGCTTTATCGGGAGAAAAGGCATGTAATGTCATTACTCACTGTTTAGAGGCATGGGCAGCATGGGGTGCACCTGCATCCCTTAAGACTGATAATGGACCTGCTTATACTGGCAGACAATTTACAGCTTTTTGTTCTACTATGGGAGTGCAACTTACTCATGGTTTGCCTTATAATCCTCAAGGACAAGGCATTGTTGAGCGTGCTCATCGCACCTTAAAGGAAACTTTACAAAAACAAAAAGGGGGAATAGGAGCTGAACACACTCCTAAAGAACGCCTGTCCTTAGCTCTCTTTACCATTAATTTTTTGAATTTGGATATTCATGGTCGCTCTGCGGCCGATAGACATGTGTCCCCTCAGCCCTCTGTGATTGGCTATGTTAAGTGGAAGGATGTTCTTACGGGCCAATGGAACAGCCCTGACCCCGTGCTGACATGGGCACGAGGATCTGTATGTGTTTTTCCCCAGGATCGTACGGAACCATTGTGGGTCCCTGAACGCTAGACAAGAAGAGTCTCGACATCAGCTGACCAGCAACAAGAGATACCACAACAATCCTGTGATGAGGATCTTCATTCTGCTAAGTGCTCTGGCTCTGGTGCTGGTGCCGATGGCACAGGCGACACCAATGCGGTGGTGGGCAGTGGCACGGGCCTGGCCAATGCCGATGCCGGTTCATGGTAATTCTAATGTCCTCCCCACTCTTTTTTCAACCTCATGTGAGATGTCTGCTCCCTGTGCCTCTCCTAGAGGGGACATGGAGAGAACTTTTAATCAATCTCAAGTTAATCTCACAGGAGTTTTTTGTTTCAGCCTTAGAAACGCTAATTGCATTAGCCTTAAGACCAAAAATTTGACTAACTGGGAGGACCCATTGCGGTCCAATCAGGTCTCAGGAAGCATTATCAGTGCTGTATTGAGCAAGGTAGCTTCGGGGAAGCTATCAGGCTCAGGGACCCCCGCAAACAGCAGCTCTGCTCTCAACATAACTACCTTGGCTATTATCTCCGAGGTACTAATCCCAGTGCCTCCTTCTTCTAGTAGTATTTATAATGCCACTCATTTTAAGGCCTCTCCTTACTGTTCCCCTAATCTTGGTTTTCCCCCAACATTTACGCCTTGTCAGGATCATTCTTGGGAGAAACATCAAGTTGCTAAAGGTTTCTCCCTTTCCCCCTCTCTTAATAGGTATGTTTATAACTTTAACAATAGTGCCAGCTCCTCTACAGGAGTAGGTTGGTCCTGGTTTCAATGGCTGATTTCCAATGAAAAGGGGGCTTCAGCCGATATTTCTGCATTGGCTCAGTTGCTAGGAGCCAAAAGTTGGCTGGCTAATATTTCTGGTACTGTTAGGGAAAGTGAACAAGGTAATAGACTTACATCTGTTTCATTCAACTCTCTGTTGTATAATGCCACATTGCCTCCGGCAATGGTCTGTGTCCAATCCCCCTTCTTATTCCTTTTGGCTAAGGCCACCTCATCGGGGATGCTGGATTGTTCTCATACTACCTGTCTCTTATCTGAGTGTTGGAATGGTTCCTGGACTGTAGCAGTGGTTATGAAAATTCCAACTTTTGTCCCAATCCCGGTCACTGCGGATCCTGATAGATTCCCTATTGTTGAGCTACTTAGAGTCCGCAGAGATATTGGGATCACAGCGGCTATAGTGACAGCCGTGGCGATATCTGCTGCTGCAGCGGTTACGGCCGGAGTGGCTATGGCCAATCAAGTACAAACTGCTGCCACCATTAATCAAGTTGTCCAACAAACTTCCACCATACTTGAATCCCAAAATACAATTAATCAACATATTTTGTCAGGGATTTTAGCTGCCAACCAAAGAATAGATTTACTCCAAGCTCAGGTAGAAGAATTGGCTGACTTAGTTCTTTTGGGTTGTGTTGACCAACGTGCACATTTATGCATAACCTCTGTCAGTTTTAATGATTCCAGGAATGCTTCCCACATCATTGGCGAATATTTGGCTGGAAATTGGTCCATGGAAGCGGAAGACATGATCCAGTCTCAACTAACCCAGATAGCTGTCTTGAATAACACCCGTGTTGATCCCGTGACTTTGGGTCAATTCACTGATTGGATATCTTCTGCTTTTTCCTTTTTTAAAGAGTGGGTGTGGGTAGGCATTTTTGGTGCAATGTATTGCTTTGGTATGTTTCTCTGTTTGTGGTTTCTCTGTCGCCTCAAGGCCCGCAATGCTCACGATAAGGCTATGATCATCCAAGCTCTTGCAGCTTTAGAAAATGGCCATTCACCTCAAGTCTGGCTTGTGCAGCTTAAACAGTAAATCTTTGACATGGTCGTTGCACCCCAAGTTGTTATAACATTGCACTGGGATCGGCATGTCTTTCCTCGTTATTCTCTTAGTGTTGGAAAGCCCTTGCACTCTGCCGGTCTTGCTGCCATTGCACGCAGGTGGGTTTCCACACTAATACTTCTCTATCGCCTTAAAGTCCGTGCCTTTCTTTCAGGGTGCTGTCAACTCGTTTGTCGTTGTGTACAGCCACAGAACAGCCTCAGCTGTCCCCCTTCGTCCACCTTCATCACGATGCAGGATGCGAGGCAAAGCACTGCACTTGAGTGATCCCTCAACGGACCTCAAGGAAAGCATGTCCTATTGCATGCGGGTTTGACGTCCACACCCCCGCCCTACGAAAAAAGGCGTCGGCTGATATGGGGTCAGGTCTGGGGAAGGCGCCTCCTTAGGACTGAACCATACATTGCAGCCACTTCTGCACAGTGGGATAGGACCTCTACTTTCGCCTGCATTGTTTTATAAATTAGAAGGGGGAACTGTGTGAGCCGTTTCTGTAGATTGTGGCCGCCATTAGAAGATGGCGCCGGCTTCCACTGTGGCCTGTGATAAACAAATTCTTTTGTGGAGAGTTGGCACGCTATCTCTTGCCACCCTATAAGAAAGATCCACGCGGCGGCTTAAGATTGGTACGTGGGAGGCTTTATTAGGCTGTGCTTGGGCCCTCGGGGAAAGAAAGAATGGGAGTCACTAAAAGATACTTTAATCAAGGCCTGAATAAACTGCTGAAAGAAGATTCCTGAGTTGCGTCTTCCTTGCGGGCAAGGGGTCGCGACAGATGAATTTGGAACGCTAAATCCAACATGGTTTGTAGTAGCTCTTTGAAACTTGAAAAAATAAAGGAATTCTCAGTTTTGTCTCTATGATTTGTTTCCTCTTCAAGTAGCCCTAAGCAGAGTCTGTGGAAAAGCACTTTCATTGAAAGGGGTTGCCAACCTTCCAAGAAATTACGGGTCTCCGAAATACCGTCAAATATTTTTTCACTCAATCTTGATGATACGTTGTGGTAATGACAAGTACTCAAATCCCACTTGGCTCACCAAATTTTGTTCTTCTAGGTTTAAGCGTTCGTCTACAGAAGTCGTTTTCATATTTAGGTTTCTCTCTCTTCTCTTCTATATAGATAGATGAATTTGGAACTCTAAATCCAACATGGTTTGTAGTAGCTCTTTGAAACTGACAAAATAAAGTAGTTCTCAGTTATCTCTCTATGGTTTGTTCCTCTTAAAGTATCCCTAAGCAGAGACTGTAGAAATGCACTTTCATTGAAAGGGGTTGCCAAGCTTCCAAGAAATTACCAGTTTCCGAAATACCAGCAAATATTTTTTCACCCAATCTTGATGATACTCGGTGGTAATGATCAGGACACAAATCCCACTTGGCTCACCAAATTCTGTTCTTCTAGGTTTAAGCGTTCGTCTACAGTAGCAGTTTTTATATTTAGGTTTCCCTCTGTTCTCTCCTATATAGATAGATGAATTTGGAACTCTAAATCCAACATGGTTTGTAGTAGCTCTTTGAAACTTGACAAAATAAAGTAGTTCTCAGTTTTGTCTCTATGGTTTGTTTCCTCTTCAAGTAGCCCTAGGCACAGACTGTGGAAATGCACTTTAATTGAAAGGGTTTGCCAAGCTTCCAAGAAATTATGAGTTTCCGAAATACCAGCAAATATTTTTTTCACGCAATCTTGATGATACTTGGTGGTAATAATCAGGACACAAATCTCACTTGGCTCACCAAATTCTGTTCTTCTAGGTTTAAGCGTTCGTCTACAGTAGCAGTTTTTATATTTAGATTTCCTTCTTTTCTCTCCTATATAGATAGATGAATTTGGAACTCTAAATCCAACATGGTTTGTAGTAGCTCTGTGAAAATTGACAAAATAAAGTAGTTCTCAGTTTTGTCTCTATGGTTTGTTTCCTCTTCAAGTAGCCATTAGCAGAGATTGTGGAAAAGCATTTTCATTGAAAGGTGTTGCCAAGCTTCCAAGAAATTACGAGTTTCCGAAATACCAGCAAATATTTTTTCACCCAATCTTGATGATACGTGGTGGTAATGACAAGTACACAAATCCCACTTGGCTCACCAAATTTTGTTCTTCTAGGTTGAAGCGTTTGTTTACAGTAGCAGTTTTTATATTTAGGTTTCACACTGTTCTCTCCTATATAGATAGATGAATTTGGAACTCTAAATCCAACATGGTTTGTGGTAGCACTTTGAAACTTGACAAAATAAAGGAGTTATCAGTTTTGTCTCTATGGTTTGTTTCCTCTTCAAGTAGCCTTAGGCACAGACTGTGGAAAAGCACTTTCTTTTAGAGGGGTTGCCAAGCTTCTAAGAAATAACGCGTTTCCGAAATACCAGCAAATATTTTTTCACCCAATCTTGATTATACGTGGTGGTAATGATCAGGACACAAATCCCACTTGGCTCACCAAATTTTGTTCTTCTAGGTTGAAGCATTCGAATACAGTAGCAGTTTTTATATGTAGGTTTCACTCTGTTCTCTCTTATATAGATAGATGAATTTGGAACTCTAAATCCAACATGGTTTGTAGTCGCTCCTTGAAACTTGACAAAATAAAGTAGTTCTCAGTTTTGTCTCTATGGTTTGTTTCCTCTTCAAGTAGCCCTAGGCACAGACTGTGGAAAAGCACTTTCATTGAAAGAGGTTGCCAAGCTTCCAAGAAATAACGAGTTTCCGAAATACCAGCAAATATTTTTTCACCCAATCTTGATGATACTTGGTGGTAATGATCAGGACACAAATCCCACTTGGCTCACGAAATTTTGTTCTTCTAGGTTGAAGCGTTCGTCTACAGTAGCAGTTTTTATATTTAGGTTTCACTCTGTTCTCTCCTATATAGATAGATGAATTTGAAACTCTAAATTCAACATGGTTTGTATTAGCTCTTTGAAACGTGACAAAATAAACGAGTTCTCAGTTTTGTCTCTATGGTTTTTTTCCTCTTCAAGTAGCCCTAGGCACAGACTGTGGAAAAGCACTTTCATTTAGAGGGTTTGCCAAGCTTCTAAGATATAATGAGTTTCCAAAATACCACGAAATATTTTTCACCCAATCTTGATGATACGTGGTGGTAATGACAAGTACACCAATCCCACTTGGCTCAACAAATTTTGTTCTTCTAGGTTGAAGCATTCATTTACATTAGCAGTTTTTATTTTTAGGTTTCACTCTGTTCTCTCCTATATAGATAGATGAAATTGGAACACTAAATCCAACATGGTTTGTCATAGCTCTTTGAAACTTGACATAAAAAAGTAGTTCTCAGTTTTGTCTCTATGATTTGTTTCCTCTTCAAGTAGCCCTAAGCAGAGACTGTGGAAAAGCATTTTCATTGAAAGGGGTGGCCAAGCTTCAAAGGAATTATGAGTTTCCAAATACCAGCAAATATTTCTTCACCCAATCTTGATGATACTTGGTGGTAATGATCAGGACACAAATCCCACTTGGCTCACCATATTCTGTTCTTCTAGGTTGAAGCGTTCGTTTACAGTAGCTGTTTTTATTTTTAGGTTTCACTCTGTTCTCTCCTATATAGATAGATGAATTTGGAACTCTAAATCCAACATGGTTTGTAGTAGCTCTTTGAAACTGACAAAATAAAGAAGTTCTCAGTTTTCTCTCTATGGTTTGTTCCTCTCAAAGTATCCCTAAGTAGAGACTGTGGAAATGCAGTTTCATTGAAAGGGGTTGCCAAGCTTCCAAGAAATTACGAGTTTCCGAAATACCAGCAAATATTTTTTCACCCAATCTTGATGATACTTGGTGGTAATGATCAGAACACAAATCCCACTTGGCTCACCATATTCTGTTCTTCTAGGTTTAAGCGTTCGTCTACAGTAGCAGTTTTTATATTTAGGTTTCCCTCTGTTCTCTCCTATATAGATAGATGAATTTGGAACTCTAAATCCAACATGGTTTGTAGTAGCTCTTTGAAACTTGACAAAATAAGTAGTTCTCAGTTTTGTCTCTATAGTTTGTTTCCTCTTCAAGTAGCCCTAGGCACAGACTGTGGAAAAGCACTTTCATTGAGAGGGGTTGCCAAGCTTCTAAGAAATAACGAGTTTCCGAAATACCAGCAAATATTTTTTCACCCAATCTTGATGATACTTGGTGGTAATGATCAGGACACAAATCCCACTTGGCTCACGAAATTTTGTTCTTCTAGGTTGAAGCGTTCGTCTACAGTAGCAGTTTTTATATTTAGGTTTCACTCTGTTCTCTCCTATATAGATAGATGAATTTGAAACTCTAAATTCAACATGGTTTGTATTAGCTCTTTGAAACGTGACAAAATAAACGAGTTCTCAGTTTTGTCTCTATGGTTTTTTTCCTCTTCAAGTAGCCCTAGGCACAGACTGTGGAAAAGCACTTTCATTTAGAGGGTTTGCCAAGCTTCTAAGATATAATGAGTTTCCAAAATACCACGAAATATTTTTCACCCAATCTTGATGATACGTGGTGGTAATGACAAGTACACCAATCCCACTTGGCTCAACAAATTTTGTTCTTCTAGGTTGAAGCATTCATTTACATTAGCAGTTTTTATTTTTAGGTTTCACTCTGTTCTCTCCTATATAGATAGATGAAATTGGAACACTAAATCCAACATGGTTTGTCATAGCTCTTTGAAACTTGACATAAAAAAGTAGTTCTCAGTTTTGTCTCTATGATTTGTTTCCTCTTCAAGTAGCCCTAAGCAGAGACTGTGGAAAAGCATTTTCATTGAAAGGGGTGGCCAAGCTTCAAAGGAATTATGAGTTTCCAAAATACCAGCAAATATTTCTTCACCCAATCTTGATGATACTTGGTGGTAATGATCAGGACACAAATCCCACTTGGCTCACCATATTCTGTTCTTCTAGGTTGAAGCGTTCGTTTACAGTAGCTGTTTTTATTTTTAGGTTTCACTCTGTTCTCTCCTATATAGATAGATGAATTTGGAACTCTAAATCCAACATGGTTTGTAGTAGCTCTTTGAAACTGACAAAATAAAGAAGTTCTCAGTTTTCTCTCTATGGTTTGTTCCTCTCAAAGTATCCCTAAGTAGAGACTGTGGAAATGCAGTTTCATTGAAAGGGGTTGCCAAGCTTCCAAGAAATTACGAGTTTCCGAAATACCAGCAAATATTTTTTCACCCAATCTTGATGATACTTGGTGGTAATGATCAGAACACAAATCCCACTTGGCTCACCATATTCTGTTCTTCTAGGTTTAAGCGTTCGTCTACAGTAGCAGTTTTTATATTTAGGTTTCCCTCTGTTCTCTCCTATATAGATAGATGAATTTGGAACTCTAAATCCAACATGGTTTGTAGTAGCTCTTTGAAACTTGACAAAATAAAGTAGTTCTCAGTTTTGTCTCTATAGTTTGTTTCCTCTTCAAGTAGCCCTAGGCACAGACTGTGGAAAAGCACTTTCATTGAGAGGGGTTGCCAAGCTTCTAAGAAATAACGAGTTTCCGAAATACCAGCAAATATTTTTTCACCCAATCTTGATGATACTTGGTGGTAATGATCAGGACACAAATCCCACTTGGCTCACGAAATTTTGTTCTTCTAGGTTGAAGCGTTCGTCTACAGTAGCAGTTTTTATATTTAGGTTTCACTCTGTTCTCTCCTATATAGATAGATGAATTTGAAACTCTAAATTCAACATGGTTTGTATTAGCTCTTTGAAACGTGACAAAATAAACGAGTTCTCAGTTTTGTCTCTATGGTTTTTTTCCTCTTCAAGTAGCCCTAGGCACAGACTGTGGAAAAGCACTTTCATTTAGAGGGTTTGCCAAGCTTCTAAGATATAATGAGTTTCCAAAATACCACGAAATATTTTTCACCCAATCTTGATGATACGTGGTGGTAATGACAAGTACACCAATCCCACTTGGCTCAACAAATTTTGTTCTTCTAGGTTGAAGCATTCATTTACATTAGCAGTTTTTATTTTTAGGTTTCACTCTGTTCTCTCCTATATAGATAGATGAAATTTTAACACTAAATCCAACATGGTTTGTCATAGCTCTTTGAAACTTGACATAAAAAAGTAGTTCTCAGTTTTGTCTCTATGATTTGTTTCCTCTTCAAGTAGCCCTAAGCAGAGACTGTGGAAAAGCATTTTCATTGAAAGGGGTGGCCAAGCTTCAAAGGAATTATGAGTTTCCAAAATACCAGCAAATATTTCTTCACCCAATCTTGATGATACTTGGTGGTAATGATCAGGACACAAATCCCACTTGGCTCACCATATTCTGTTCTTCTAGGTTGAAGCGTTCGTTTACAGTAGCTGTTTTTATTTTTAGGTTTCACTCTGTTCTCTCCTATATAGATAGATGAATTTGGAACTCTAAATCCAACATGGTTTGTAGTAGCTCTTTGAAACTGACAAAATAAAGAAGTTCTCAGTTTTCTCTCTATGGTTTGTTCCTCTCAAAGTATCCCTAAGTAGAGACTGTGGAAATGCAGTTTCATTGAAAGGGGTTGCCAAGCTTCCAAGAAATTACGAGTTTCCGAAATACCAGCAAATATTTTTTCACCCAATCTTGATGATACTTGGTGGTAATGATCAGAACACAAATCCCACTTGGCTCACCATATTCTGTTCTTCTAGGTTTAAGCGTTCGTCTACAGTAGCAGTTTTTATATTTAGGTTTCCCTCTGTTCTCTCCTATATAGATAGATGAATTTGGAACTCTAAATCCAACATGGTTTGTAGTAGCTCTTTGAAACTTGACAAAATAAAGTAGTTCTCAGTTTTGTCTCTATTGTTTGTTTCCTCTTCAAGTAGCCATTAGCAGAGATTGTGGAAAAGCACTTTCATTCAGAGGGGTTGCCAAACTTCTAAAAAATAACGAGTTTCCAAAATACCAGCAAATATTTTTTCACCTAATCTTGATGATACATAGTGGTAATGATCAGGACACAAATCCCACTTGGCTCACCAAATTTTGTTCTTCTATGTTGAAGCATTCGTCTACAGTAGCAGTTTTTATATTTAGGTTTCCCTCTGTTCTCTCCTATATAGATAGATGAATTTGGAACTCTAAATCCAACATGGTTTGTAGTAGCGCTTTGAAACTTGACAAAAAACGGAGTTCTCAGATTTGTCTCTATGGTTTGTTTTCTCTTCAAGTAGCCCTAGGCACAGACTGTGGAAAAGCACTTTCATTGAAAGGGGTTGCCAGTCTTCTAAGAAATAACGACATTCCGAAATACCAGCAAATATTTTTACACCCAATCTTGATGATACGTGGTGGTAATGATTGGTACACAAATTGTACTTTGCTCACCAAATTTTGTTCTTCTAGGTTTAAGCGTTTGTTTACAGTTGCAGTTTTTATTTTTAGGTTTCACTCTGTTCTCTCCAATGTAGATAGATGAATTTGGAACTGTAAATGCAACATGGTTTGTAGTAGCTCTTTGAAACGTGACAAAATGAAGGAGTTCTCAGTTTTGTCTCTATGTTTTTTTTTCCTCTTCAAGTAGCCCTAGGCACAGACTTTGGACAAGCACTTTCATTGAGAGGGGTTGCCAAGCTTCTAAGAAATAATGATATTCCGAAATACCATCAAATATTTATTCACCCAAACTTGATGATACTTGGTGGTAATGATCAGTACGCAAATCCCACTTGGCTCACCAAATTTTGTTTTTCTAGGTTGAAGCGTTCGTCTACAATAGCAGTTTTTATATTTAGGTTTCACTCTGTTCTCTTCTACATAGATAGATGAATTGGAACTCTAAATCCAACATGGTTTCTAGTAGCTCTTTGAAACTTGAAAAAAAAGGTAGTTCTCAGTTTTGTCTCTATGGTTTGTTTCCTCTTCAAGTAGCCCTAAGCAGAGACTGTGGAAAAGCACTTACATTGAAAGAGGTTACCAAACTTCCAAGTAATTACGAGTTTCCGAAATACCAGCAAATATTTTTTCACCCAATCTTGATGATAAGTGGTGGTAATGACAACAACACAATTCCCACATGGCTCACCAAATTTTGTTCTTATAGGTTGAAGCGTTCGTTTCAAGTAGCAGTTTATATTTTTAGGTTTCCCTCTGTTCTGTCCTATAAAGATAGATGAATTTGGAACTCTAAATCCAACATGGTTTGTAGTAGCTCTTTGAAACTTGACAAAATTAAGGAGTTCTCTGTTTTGTCTCTATGGTTTGTTTCCTCTTCAAGTAGCCCTAGGCACAGACTGTTGAAAAGCACATTCATTGAGAGGGGCTGCCAAGCTTCTAAGAAATAACGAGTTTCCGAAATACCAGCAAACATTTTTTCACCCAATCTTGATGATACTTGGTGGTAATGATCAGTACACAAATCCTACTTAGCTCACCAAATTTTGTTCTTCTAGGTTGAAGCGTTCGTCTACAGTAGCAGTATTATGTTTAGGTTTCACACTTTTCTCTCCTATGTAGATAGATGAATTTGGAACTCTAAATCCAACATGGTTTGTAGTCGCTCTTTGAAACTTGACAAAAAAAAAGTAGTTCTCAGTTTTGTCTCTATAGTTTGTTTCTTCTTCAAGTAGCCCTAAGTAGAGACTGTGGAAAAGCACTTTCATTGAAAGGGGTTGCCTAGCTTCCTAGAAATAACGAGTTTCTGAAATGCCATCAAATATTTTTTCACCCAATCTTGATGATACTTGGTGGTAATGATCGGTACACAAATCCCACTTTACTCACCAAATTTTGTTCTTCTAGGTTGAAGCGTTCGTTTACAGCAGCTGTTTATATTTTTAGGTTTACCTCTGTTCTCTCCTATATAGATAGATGAATTTGGAACTCTAAATCCAACATGGTTTGTAGTAGCTCTTTGAAACTTGACAAAATAAAGGAATTCTCAAATTTGTCTCTATGGTTTGATTCCTTTCAAGTAGTCCTAAGCAGAGACTGTGGAAAAGCACTTTCATTGATAGGGGTTGCCAAGCTTCTAAGAAAAAACGATATTCCGAAATACCAGCAAATATTTTTTTACCAATCTTGATGATATGGGGTGGAAATGATCGGTACACAAATCGTACTTGGCTAACCAAATTTCGTTCTTCTAGGTTTAAGCGTTTGTTTACAGTTGCACTTTTGATTTTTAGGTTTCTCTCTGTTCTCTCCTATATAGATAGATGAATTTGAAACTCTAAATTCAACATGGTTTGTAGTAGCTCTTTGAAACGTGACAAAATAAATGAGTTCTCAGTTTTGTCTCTATGGTTTTTTTCCTCTTCAAGTAGCCCTAGGCACAGACTGTGGAAAAGCACTTTCATTGAGAGGGGTTGCCAAGCTTCTAAGAAATAATGAGTTTGCAAAATACCACGAAATATTTTTCACCCAATCTTGATGATACGTGGTGGTAATGACAAGTACACCAATCCCAGTTGGCTCAACAAATTTTGTTCTTCTAGGTTGAAGCATTCATTTACAATAGCAGTTTTTATTTTTAGGTTTCACTCTGTTCTCTCCTATATAGATAGATGAATTTGGAAGACTAAATACAACATGGTTTGTAGTAGCTCTTTGAAACTTGACATAAAAAAGCAGTTCTCAGTTTTGTCTCTATGATTTGTTTCCTCTTCAAGTAACAATAAGCAGAGACTGTGGAAAAGCATTTTCATTGAAAGGGGTGGCCAAGCTTCAAAGGAATTACGAGTTTCCAAAATACCAGCAAACATTTTTTCACCCAATCTTCATGATACTTGGTGGTAATGATCAGTACACAAATCTTAAAACCTACTTAGCTCACCAAATTTTGTTCTTCTAGGTTGAAGTGTTCGTCTACAGCAGCACTATTATTTTTAGATTTCACTCTGTTCTCTCCTATGTAGATAGATGAATTTGGAACTCTAATTCCAACATGGTTTGTAGTGGCTCTTTGAAACTTGAGAAAAAAAAGTAGTTCTCAGTTTTGTCTCTATAGTTTGATTCTTCTTCAAGTAGCCCTAAGTAGAGACTGTCGAAAAGCACTTTCATTGAAAGGGCTTGCCAAGCTTCCTAGAAATAACGAGTTTCTGAAATGCCATCAAATATTTTTTCACCCAATCTTGATGATACTTGGTGGTAATGATCGGTACACAAATCCCACTTTACTTACCAAATTTTGTTCTTCTAGGTTGAAGCGTTCGTTTACAGCAGCTGTTTATATTTTTAGGTTTCCCTCTGTTCTCTCCTATATAGATAGATGAATTTGGAACTCTAAATCCAACATGGTTTCTAGTCGCTCTTTGAAACTTGACAAAAAAAAGTAGTTCTCAGTTTTGACTCTATGCTTTGTTTTTTTTTCAAGTAGCCCTAAACAGAGAGTGTGGAAAAGCACTTTCATTGAGAGGGGTTGCCAAGCTTCCAAGAAACAACGAGTTTCCGAAATACCAGCAAATATTTTTTCACCCAATCTTGAGGATACGTGGTGGTAATGACAAGTACACATATCCCCCTTGACTCACCAAATTTTGTTCTTCTAGGTTGAACCGTTCGTTTACAGTAGCAGTTTTTATTTTTAGGTTTCACTCTGTTCTCTCCTATATAGATAGATGAATTTGGAACACGAAATCCAACATGGTTCACTTTGAAACTTGGCAAAATAAAGGAGTTCTCAGTTTTGTCTCTATGCTTTGTTTCCTCTTCAAGTAGCCCTACGCACACACTGTGGAAAAGAACTTTCATTGAGAGGCGTTGCCAAGCTTCTAAGAAATAACTAGTTTCCGAAATATCAGCAAATATTTTTTCAACCAATCTTGATGATACTTGGTGGTAATGATCAGTACACTAATTCCACTTGGCTCACCAAATTTTGTTCTTCTAGGTTGAAGCGTTCATCTACACTAGCAGTTTTTATATTTAGGTTTCCCTCTGTTCCCTCCTAGATAGATAGATAAATTTGGAACTCTAAATCCAACATGGTTTTAGTAGCTCTTTGAAACATGACAAAAAAAAGTAGTTCTCAGTTTTGTCTCTATGGTTTGTTTCCTCTACAAGTAGCCATAAGCAGAGACTATGGAAAAGCACTTTCATTGAAAGGGGTTGCCAAGCTTCCAGGAAATTACGTGTTTCCGAAATACCGGCAAATATTTTTTCACAAAATCTTGATGATACGTTGTGGTAATGACAAGTACACAAGTCCCAGTTGGCTCACCAAATTTTGTTCTTCTAGGTTGAAGCGTTCGTCTACAGTAGCAGTTTTTATATTTAGGTTTCTCTCTGTTCTCTTCTATATAGATAGATTAATTTAGAACTCTAAATCCAACATTGTTTGTAGTAGCTCTTTGAAACTGACAAAATAAAGTAGTTCTCAGTTTTCTCTCTATGGTTTGTTCCTCTTAAAGTACCCCTAAGCAGAGACTGTGGATATGCACTTTCATTGTAAGGGGTTGCCAAGCTTCCAAGAAATTACGAGTTTCCGAAATACCAGCAAATATTTTTTCACCCAATGTTGATGATACCTGGTGGTAATGACAAGTACACAAATCCCACTTGGCCTACCAAATTTTGTTCTTCTAGGTTGAAGCATTCGTCTACAGTATCAGTTTTTATATTTAGGTTTCACTCTGTTCTCTCCTATATAGATAGATGAATTTGGAACTCTAAATCCAACATGGTTTGTAGTAGCACTTTGAAACTTGACAAAATAAAGTAGTTCTCAGTTTTGTCTCTACGGTTTGTTTCCAATTCAAGTAGCCCTAGGCACAGACTGTGGAAAACCACTTTCATTGATAGGGGTTGCCAAGCTTCTAAGAAATAACTAGTTTCCGAAATGCCAGCAAATATTTTTTCACCCAATCTTGAGGATACTTGGTGGTAATGATTGGTGCACAAATCCCACTTGGCTCATCAAATTTTGTTCTTCTAGGTTGAAGCGTTCGTCTACAGTATTCGTTTTTATTTAGTTTTCCCTCTTTTCTCTCCTATATAGATAGATGAATTTGGAACTCTAAATCCAACATGGTTTGTAGTAGCTCTTTCAAACTTGACAAAACAAAGTAGTTCTCAGTTTTGTCTCTATGGTTTGTTTCCTCTTCAAGTAGCCATAAGCAGAGACTGTGGAAAAGCACTTTCATTGAAAGGTGTAGCCAAGCTTCCAAGAAATTACGAGTTTCCGAAATACCAGCAAATATTTTTTCCCCCATCTTGATGATACGTGGTGGTAATGACAAGTTCTCAAATCTCACTTGGCTCACCAAATTTTGTTCTTCTAGGTTGAAGCGTTCGTCTACAGTATCAGTTTTTATATTTAGGTTTCACTCTGTTCTCTTCTACATAGATAGATGAATTTGGAACTCTAAATCCAACATGGTTTGTAGTAGCTCTTTGAAACTTGTCAAAATAAAGGGTTCTCAGTTTTGTCTCAATGGTTTGTTTTCTCTTCAAGTAGCCCTAGGCAAAGACTGTGGAGAAGCACTTTCATTGAAAGGGGTTGCCAAGCTTCCAAGAAATAACGAGTTTCCTAAATACCAGCAAATATTTTTACACCCAAACTTGATGATACTTGGTGGTAATGATCAGGACACAAATCCCACTTGGCTCACCAAATTCTGTTCTTCTAGGTTTAAGCGTTCGTCTACAGAAGTCGTTTTTATATTTACGTTTCACTCTGTTCTCTTCTATATAGATAGATGAATTTGGAACTCTAAATCCAACATGGTTTGTAGTAGCTCTTTGAAACTTGACAAAATAAAGTAGTTCTCAGTTTTGTCTCTATGGTTTGTTTCCAATTCAAGTAGCCCTAGGCACAGACTGTGGAAAAGCACTTTCATTGAGAGGGGTTGCCAAGCTTCTAAGAAATAACTAGTTTCCGAAATGCCAGCAAATATTCTTTCACCCAATCTTCAGGATACTTGGTGGTAATGATCGGTACACAAATCCCACTAAGATAATCAAATTTTGTACTTCTAGGTTTATGTGTTCGTCTACAGAAGTCGTTTTTATATTTAGATTTTCCTCTGTTCTCTCCTATATAGATAGATGAATTTGGAACTCTAAATCCAACATGGTTTGTAGTAGCTCTTTTAAACTTGACAAAATAAAGTAGTTCTCAGTTTTGTCTCTATGTTTTGTTTCCTCTTCATGTAGCCATAAGCAGAGACTGTGGAAAAGCACTTTCATTGAAAGGTGTAGCCAAGCTTCCAAGAAATTACTAGTTTCCGATATACCAGCAAATATTTTTTTCCCCAATCTTGATGATACGTTTTGGTAATGACAAGTACTCAATTCCCACTTGGCTCACCAAATTTTGTTCTTCTAGGTTGAAGCGTTCGTCTACAGTAGCAGTTTTTATATTTAGGTTTCCCTCTGTTCTCTCCTATATAGATAGATGAATTTGGAACTCTAAATCCAACATGGTTTGTAGTAGCTCTTTGAAACTAGATGAAATAAAGGGGTCCTCAGATTTGTCTCTATGCTTTGTTTCCTCTTCAAGTAGCCCTAGGCACAGACTGTGGAAAAGCACTTTCATTGAAAGGGGTTGCCAAGCTTCCAAGAAATTACGAGTTTCCGAAATACCAGCAAATATTTTTTCACCCAATCTTGATGATACGTGGTTGTAATGACAAGTACACAAATCCCACTTTACTCACCAAATTTTGTTCTTCTAGGTTGAAGGGTTCGTTTACAGCAGCTGTTTATATTTTTAGGTTTCCCTCTGTTCTCTCCTATATAGATAGATGAATTTGGAACTCTAAATCCAACATGGTTTGTACTAGCTCTTTGAAACTAGACAAAATAAAGGGGTTCTCAGATTTGAATCTATGGTTTGTTTCCTCTTCAAGTAGCCCTAGGCACAGACTGTGGAAAAACACTTTCATTGAAAGGGGTTGCCAAGCTTCCAAGAAACAACGAGTTTCCGAAATACCAGCCAATATTTTTTCACCCAATCTTGATGATACGTGGTGGTAATGACAAGTACACATATCCCACTTGACTCACCAAATTTTGTTCTTCTAGGTTGAACCGTTCGTTTACAGTAGCAGTTTTTATTTTTAGGTTTCACTCTGTTCTCTCCTATATAGATAGATGAATTTGGAACACTAAATCCAACATGGTTCATAGTAGCTCTTTGAAACTTGGCAAAATAAAGGAGTTCTCAGTTTTGTCTCTATGCTTTGTTTCCTCTTCAAGTAGCCCTACGCACAGACTGTGGAAAAGCACTTTCATTGAGAGGTGTTGCCAAGCTTCTAAGTAATAACTAGTTTCCGAAATATCAGCAAATATTTTTTCAACCAATCTTGATGATACTTGGTGGTAATGATCAGTACACTAATCCCACTTGGCTCACCAAATTTTGTTCTTCTAGATTGAAGCGTTCATCTACACTAGCAGTTTTTATATTTAGGTTTCCCTCTGTTCCCTCCTATATAGATAGATGAATTTGGAACTCTAAATCCAACATGGTTTTTAGTAGCTCTTTGAAACTTGACAAAAAAAAGTAGTTCTCAGTTTTGTCTCTATGGTTTGTTTCCTCTACAAGTAGCCATAAGCAGAGACTCTGGAAAAGCACTTTCATTGAAAGGGGTTGCCAATCTTCCAGGAAACTACGTGTTTCCGAAATACCGGCAAATATTTTTTCACAAAATCTTGATGATACGTTGTGGTAATGACAAGTACACAAGTCCCAGTTGGCTCACCAAATTTTGTTCTTCTAGGTTGAAGCGTTCGTCTACAGTAGCAGTTTTTATATTTAGGTTTCCCTCTGTTCTCTCCTATATAGATAGATGAATTTGGAACTCTAAATCCAACATGGATTGTAGTAGCTCTTTGAAACTTGATAAAATAAACGGTTCTCAGTTTTGTCTCTATGGTTTGTTTCCTCTTCAAGTAGCCCTAGGCACAGAAAGTGGAAAAGCACTTTCATTGAAAGGGGTTGCCAAGCTTCCAAGAAATAACGAGTTTCCGAAATACCAGCAAATATTTTTACACCCAATCTTGATGATACTTGGTGGTAATGATCAGGACACAAATCCCACTTGGCTCACCAAATTCTGTTCTTCTACGTTTAAGCGTTCGTCTAGAGAAGTCGGATTTATATTTAGGTTTCTCTCTGTTCTCTTCTATATAGATAGATTAATTTGGAACTCTAAATCCAACATTGTTTGTAGTAGCTCTTTGAAACTGACAAAATAAAGTAGTTCTCAGTTTTCTCTCTATGGTTTGTTCCTCTTAAAGTACCCCTAAGCAGAGACTGTGGAAATGCACTTTCATTGAAAGGGGTTGCCAAGCTTCCAAAAAATTACGAGTTTCCGAAATACCAGCAAATATTTTTTCACCCAATCTTGATGATACCTGGTGGTAATTACAAGTACACAAATCCCACTTGGCTCACCAAATTTTGTTCTTCTAGGTTGAAGCGTTCGTCTACAGTATCAGTTTTTATATTTAGGTTTCACTCTGTTCTCTCCTATATAGATAGATGAATTTGGAACACTAAATCCAACATGGTTTGTAGTAGCTCTTTGAAACTTGTCAAAATAAAGTAGTTCTCAGTTTTGTCTCTATGGTTTGTTTCCAATTCAAGTAGCCCTAGGCACAGACTGTGGAAAACCACTTTCATTGATAGGGGTTGCCAAGCTTCTAAGAAATAACTAGTTTCCCAAATGCCAGCAAATATTTTTTCACCCAATCTTGAGGATACTTGGTGGTAATGATTGGTGCACAAATCCCACTTGGCTCATCAAATTTTGTTCTTCTAGGTTGAAGCGTTCGTCTACAGTAGTCGTTTTTATTTAGTTTTCCCTCTTTTCTCTCCTATATAGATAGATGAATTTGGAACTCTAAATCCAACACGGTTTGTAGTAGCTCTTTCAAACTTGACAAAACAAAGTAATTCTCAGTTTTGTCTCTATGGTTTGTTTCCTCTTCAAGTACCCATAAGCAGAGACTGTGGAAAAGCACTTTCATTGAAAGGTGTAGCCAAGCTTCCAAAAATTACGAGTTTCCGAAATACCAGCAAATATTTTTTCCCCCATCTTGATGATACGTGGTGGTAATGACAAGTTCTCAAATCTCACTTGGCTCACCAAATTTTGTTCTTCTAGGTTGAAGCGTTCGTCTACAGTATCAGTTTTTATATTTAGGTTTCACTCTGTTCTCTTCTACATAGATAGATGAATTTGGAACTCTAAATCCAACATGGTTTGTAGTAGCTCTTTGAAACTTGACAAAATAAAGGGTTCTCAGTTTTGTCTCAATGGTTTGTTTTCTCTTCAAGTAGCCCTAGGGAAAGACTGTGGAAAAGCACTTTCATTGAAAGGGGTTGCCAAGCTTCCAAGAAATAACGAGTTTCCAAAATACCAGCAAATATTTTTACACGCAAACTTGATGATACTTGGTGGTAATGATCAGGACACAAATCCCACTTGGCTCACCAAATTCTGTTCTTCTAGGTTTAAGCGTTCGTCTACAGAAGTCGTTTTTATATTTAGGTTTCACTCTGTTCTCTTCTATATATATAGATGAATTTGGAACTCTAAATCCAACATGGTTTGTAGTAGCTCTTTGAAACTTGACAAAATAAAGTAGTTCTCAGTTTTGTCTCTATGGTTTGTTTCCAATTCAAGTAGCCCTAGGCACAGACTGTGGAAAAGCACTTTCATTGAGAGGGGTTGCCAAGCTTCTAAGAAATAACTAGTTTCCGAAATGCCAGCAAATATTTTTTCACCCAATCTTCAGGATACTTGGTGGTAATGATCGGTACACAAATCCCACTTGGATAATCAAATTTTGTACTTCTAGGTTTATGCGTTCGTCTACAGTAGTCGTTTTTATATTTAGATTTTCCTCTGTTTTCTCCTATATAGATAGATGAATTTGGAACTCTAAATCCAACATGGTTTGTAGTAGCTCTTTGAAACTTGACAAAATAAAGTAGTTCTCAGTTTTGTCTCTATGTTTTGTTTCCTCTTCATGAAGCCATAAGCAGAGACTGTGGAAAAGCACTTTCATTGAAAGGTGTAGCCAAGCTTCCAAGAAATTACTAGTTTCCGATATACCAGCAAATATTTTTTCCCCAATCTTGATGATACGTGGTGGTAATGACAAGTACTCAATTCCCACTTGGCTCACCAAATTTTGTTCTTCTAGGTTGAAACGTTCGTCTACAGTAGCAGTTTTTATATTTAGGTTTCCCTCTGTTCTCTCCTATATAGATAGATGAATTTGGAACTCTAAATCCAACATGGTTTGTAGTAGCTCTTTGAAACTAGACGAAAAAAGGGGTTCTCAGATTTGTCTCTATGGTTTGTTTCCTCTTCAAGTAGCCCTAGGCACAGACTGTGGAAAAGCACTTTCATTGAAAGGGGTTGCCAAGCTTCCAAGAAATTACGAGTTTCCGAAATACCAGCAAATATTTTTTCACCCAATCTGGATGATAATGGTGGTAATGACAAGTACACCAATCCCACTTGGCTCACCAAAAATTGTTCTTCTAGGTTGAAGCGTTCGTTTACAATAGCAGTTTTTATTTTTAGGTTTCACTCTGTTCTCTCCTATATTGATAGTTGAATTTGGAACTCTAAATCCAACATGGTTTGTAGTAGCTCTTTGAAACTTGACAAAATAAAGTAGTTCTCAGTTTTGTCTCTATGGTTTGTTTCCAATTCAAGTAGCCCTAGCCACAGACTGTGGAAAACCACTTTCATTGATAGGGGTTGCCAAGCGTCTAAGAAATAACTAGTTTCCGAAATGCCAGCAAATATTTTTTCACCCAAACTTGAGGATACTTGGAGGTAATGATTGGTGCACAAATCCCACTTGGCTCATCAAATTTTGTTCTTCTAGGTTGAAGCGTTCGTCTACAGTAGTCGTTTTTATTTAGTTTTCCCTCTTTTCTCTCCTATATAGATAGATGAATTTGGAACTCTAAATCCAACATGGTGTGTAGTACCTCTTTGAACTTGACAAAATAAAGTAGTTCTCAGTTTTGTCTCTATAGTTTGTTTCCTCTTCAAGTAGCCCTAGGCACAGACTGTGGAAAAGCACTTTCATTGAGAGGGGTTGCCAAGCTTCTAAGAAATAACGAGTTTCCGAAATACCAGCAAATATTTTTTCACCCAATCTTGATGATACTTGGTGGTAATGATCAGGACACAAATCCCACTTGGCTCACGAAATTTTGTTCTTCTAGGTTGAAGCGTTCGTCTACAGTAGCAGTTTTTATATTTAGGTTTCACTCTGTTCTCTCCTATATAGATAGATGAATTTGAAACTCTAAATTCAACATGGTTTGTATTAGCTCTTTGAAACGTGAAAAAATAAAGGAGTTCTCAGTTTTGTCTCTATGGTTTTTTTCATGTTCAAGTAGCCCTAGGCACAGACTGTGGAAAAGCACTTTCATTTAGAGGGTTTGCCAAGCTTCTAAGATATAATGAGTTTCCAAAATACCACGAAATATTTTTCACCCAATCTTGATGATACGTGGTGGTAATGACAAGTACACCAATCCCACTTGGCTCAACAAATTTTGTTCTTCTAGGTTGAAGCATTCATTTACATTAGCAGTTTTTAATTTTATGTTTCACTCTGTTCTCTCCTATATAGATAGATGAAATTGGAACACTAAATCCAACATGGTTTGTCATAGCTCTTTGAAACTTGACATAAAAAAGTAGTTCTCAGTTTTGTCTCTATGGTTTGTTTCCAATTCAAGTAGCCCTAGCCACAGACTGTGGAAAACCACTTTCATTGATAGGGGTTGCCAAGCGTCTAAGAAATAACTAGTTTCCGAAATGCCAGCAAATATTTTTTCACCCAAACTTGAGGATACTTGGAGGTAATGATTGGTGCACAAATCCCACTTGGCTCATCAAATTTTGTTCTTCTAGGTTGAAACGTTCGTCTACAGTAGTCGTTTTTATTTAGTTTTCCCTCTTTTCTCTCCTATATAGATAGATGAATTTGGAACTCTAAATCCAACATGGTGTGTAGTAGCTCTTTGAACTTGACAAAATAAAGTAGTTCTCAGTTTTGTCTCTATAGTTTGTTTCCTCTTCAAGTAGCCCTAGGCACAGACTGTGGAAAAGCACTTTCATTGAGAGGGGTTGCCAAGCTTCTAAGAAATAACGAGTTTCCGAAATACCAGCAAATATTTTTTCACCCAATCTTGATGATACTTGGTGGTAATGATCAGGACACAAATCCCACTTGGCTCACGAAATTTTGTTCTTCTAGGTTGAAGCGTTCGTCTACAGTTGCAGTTTTTATATTTAGGTTTCACTCTGTTCTCTCCTATATAGATAGATGAATTTGAAACTCTAAATTCAACATGGTTTGTATTAGCTCTTTGAAACGTGACAAAATAAAGGAGTTCTCAGTTTTGTCTCTATGGTTTTTTTCATCTTCAAGTAGCCCTAGGCACAGACTGTGGAAAAGCACTTTCATTTAGAGGGTTTGCCAAGCTTCTAAGATATAATGAGTTTCCAAAATACCACGAAATATTTTTCACCCAATCTTGATGATACGTGGTGGTAATGACAAGTACACCAATCCCACTTGGCTCAACAAATTTTGTTCTTCTAGGTTGAAGCATTCATTTACATTAGCAGTTTTTATTTTTAGGTTTTACTCTTTTCTCTCCTATATAGATAGATGAAATTGGAACACTAAATCCAACATGGTTTGTCATAGCTCTTTGAAACTTGACATAAAAAAGTAGTTCTCAGTTTTGTCTCTATGATTTGTTTCCTCTTCAAGTAGCCCTAAGCAGAGACTGTGGAAAAGCATTTTCATTGAAAGGGGTGGCCAAGCTTCAAAGGAATTACGAGTTTCCAAAATACCAGCAAATATTTCTTCACCCAATCTTGATGATACTTGGTGGTAATGATCAGGACACAAATCCCACTTGGCTCACCATATTCTGTTCTTCTAGGTTGAAGCGTTCGTTTACAGTAGCTGTTTTTATTTTTAGGTTTCACTCTGTTCTCTCCTATATAGATAGATGAATTTGGAACTCTAAATCCAACATGGTTTGTAGTAGCTCTTTGAAACTTGACAAAATAAAGTAGTTCTCAGTTTTCTCTCTATGGTTTGTTCCTCTCAAAGTATCCCTAGGCACAGACTTTGGACAAGCACTTTCATTGAGAGGGGTTGCCAAGCTTCTAATAAATAATGATATTCCGAAATACCATCAAATATTTATTCACCCAAACTTGATGATACTTGGTGGTAATGATCAGTACGCAAATCCCACTTGGCTCACCAAATTTTGTTTTTCTAGGTTGAAGCGTTCGTCTACAATAGCAGTTTTTATATTTAAGTTTCACTCTGTTCTCTCTACATAGATAGATGAATTGGAACTCTAAATCCAACATGGTTTCTAGTAGCTCTTTGAAACTTGAAAAAAAAGGTAGTTCTCAGTTTTGTCTCTATGGTTTGTTTCCTCTTCAAGTAGCCCTAAGCAGAGACTGTGGAAAAGCACTTACATTGAAAGAGGTTGCCAAACTTCCAAGTAATTACGAGTTTCCGAAATACCAGCAAATATTTTTTCACCCAATCTGGATGATAAGTGGTGGTAATGACAACAACACAATTCCCACATGGCTAACCAAATTTTGTTCTTATAGTTTGAAGCGTTCGTTTCAAGTAGCAGTTTATATTTTTAGGTTTCCCTCTGTTCTGTCCTATAAAGATAGATGAATTTGGAACTCTAAATCCAACATGGTTTGTAGTAGCTCTTTGAAACTTGACAAAATTAAGGAGTTCTCTGTTTTGTCTCTATGGTTTGTTTCCTCTTCAAGTAGCCCTAGGCACAGACTGTTGAAAAGCACATTCATTGAGAGGGGTTGCCAAGCTTCTAAGAAATAACGAGTTTCCGAAATACCAGCAAACATTTTTTCACCCAATCTTGATGATACTTGGTGGTAATGATCAGTACACAAATCCTACTTAGCTCACCAAATTTTGTTCTTCTAGGTTGAAGCGTTCGTCTACAGCAGCACTATTATGTTTAGGTTTCACACTTTTCTCTCCTATGTAGATAGATGAATTTGGAACTCTAAATCCAACATGGTTTGTAGTCACTCTTTGAAACTTGACAAAAAAAAAGTAGTTCTCAGTTTTGTCTCTATAGTTTGTTTCTTCTTCAAGTAGCCCTAAGTAGAGACTGTGGAAAAGCACTTTCATTGAAAGGGGTTGCCTAGCTTCCTAGAAATAACGAGTTTCTGAAATGCCATCAAATATTTTTTCACCCAATCTTGATGATACTTGGTGGTAATGATCGGTACACAAATCCCACTTTACTCACCAAATTTTGTTCTTCTAGGTTGAAGCGTTCGTTACAGCAGCTGTTTATATTTTTAGGTTTACCTCTGTTCTCTCCTATATAGATAGATGAATTTGGAACTCTAAATCCAACATGGTTTGTAGTAGCTCTTTGAAACTTGACAAAATAAAGGAATTCTCAAATTTGTCTCTATGGTTTGATTCCTTTCAAGTAGTCCTAAGCAGAGACTGGGGAAAAGCACTTTCATTGATAGGGGTTGCCAAGCTTCTAAGAAAAAACGATATTCCGAAATACCAGCAAATATTTTTTTACCCAATCTTGATGATATGGGGTGGAAATGATCGGTACACAAATCGTACTTGGCTAACCAAATTTCGTTCTTCTAGGTTTAAGCGTTTGTTTACAGTTGCACTTTTGATTTTTAGGTTTCTCTCTGTTCTCTCCTATATAGATAGATGAATTTGAAACTCTAAATTCAACATGGTTTGTAGTAGCTCTTTGAAACGTGACAAAATAAATGAGTTCTCAGTTTTGTCTCTATGGTTTTTTTCCTATTCAAGTAGCCCTAGGCACAGACTGTGGAAAAGCACTTTCATTGAGAGGGGTTGCCAAGCTTCTAAGAAATAATGAGTTTGCAAAATACCACGAAATATTTTTCACCCAATCTTGATGATACGTGGTGGTAATGACAAGTACACCAATCCCAGTTGGCTCAACAAATTTTGTTCTTCTAGGTTGAAGCGTTCATTTACAATAGCAGTTTTTATTTTTAGGTTTCACTCTGTTCTCTCCTATATAGATAGATGAATTTGGAAGACTAAATACAACATGGTTTGTAGTAGCTCTTTGAAACTTGACATAAAAAAGCAGTTCTCAGTTTTGTCTCTATGATTTGTTTCCTCTTCAAGTAGCCCTAAGGAGAGACTGTGGAAAAGCATTTTCATTGAAAGGGGTGGCCAAGCTTCAAAGGAATTACGAGTTTCCAAAATACCAGCAAACATTTTTTCACCCAATCTTGATGATACTTGGTGGTAATGATCAGTACACAAATCCTACTTAGCTCACCAAATTTTGTTCTTCTAGGTTGAAGTGTTCGTCTACAGCAGCACTATTATTTTTAGATTTCACTCTGTTCTCTCCTATGTAGATAGATGAATTTGGAACTCTAATTCCAACATGGTTTGTAGTGGCACTTTGAAACTTGAGAAAACAAAGTAGTTCTCAGTTTTGTCTCTATAGTTTGTTTCTTCTTCAAGTAGCCCTAAGTAGAGACTGTCGAAAAGCACTTTCATTGAAAGGGGTTGCCAAGCTTCCTAGAAATAAAGAGTTTCCGAAATGCCATCAAATATTTTTTCACCCAATCTTGATGATACTTGGTGGTAATGATCGGTACACAAATCCCACTTTACTTACCAAATTTTGTTCTTCTAGGTTGAAGCGTTCGTTTACAGCAGCTGTTTATATTTTTAGGTTTCCCTCTGTTCTCTCCTATATAGATAGATGAATTTGGAACTCTAAATCCAACATGGTTTCTAGTCGCTCTTTGAAACTTGACAAAAAAAAGTAGTTCTCAGTTTTGACTCTATGCTTTGTTTTTTTTTCAAGTAGCCCTAAACAGAGAGTGTGGAAAAGCACTTTCATTGAAAGGGGTTGCCAAGCTTCCAAGAAACAACGAGTTTCCGAAATACCAGCAAATATTTTTTCACCCAATCTTGAGGATACGTGGTGGTAATGACAAGTACACATATCCCCCTTGACTCACCAAATTTTGTTCTTCTAGATTGAACCGTTCGTTTACAGTAGCAGTTTTTATTTTTAGGTTTCACTCTGTTCTCTCCTATATAGATAGATGAATTTGGAACACTAAATCCAACATGGTTCATAGTAGCTCTTTGAAACTTGGCAAAATAAAGGAGTTCTCAGTTTTGTCTCTATGCTTTGTTTCCTCTTCAAGTAGCCCTACGCACACACTGTGGAAAAGAACTTTCATTGAGAGGCGTTGCCAAGCTTCTAAGAAATAACTAGTTTCCGAAATATCAGCAAATATTGTTTCAACCAATCTTGATGATACTTGGTGGTAATGATCAGTACACTAATCCCACTTGGCTCACCAAATTTTGTTCTTCTAGGTTGAAGCGTTCATCTACACTAGCAGTTTTTAGATTTAGGTTTCCCTCTGTTCCCTCCTATATAGATAGATGAATTTGGAACTCTAAATCCAACATGGTTTTTAGTAGCTCTTTGAAACATGACAAAAAAAAGTAGTTCTCAGTTTTCTCTCTATGGTTTGTTTCCTCTACAAGTAGCCATAAGCAGAGACTATGGAAAAGCACTTTCATTGAAAGGGGTTGCCAAGCTTCCAGGAAATTACGTGTTTCCGAAATACCGGCAAATATTTTTTCACAAAATCTTGATGATACGTTGTGGTAATGACAAGTACACAAGTCCCAGTTGGCTCACCAAATTTTGTTCTTCTAGGTGAAGCGTTCGTCTACAGTAGCAGTTTTTATATTTAGGTTTCCCTCTGTTCTCTCCTATATAGATAGATGAATTTGGAACTCTAAATCCAACATGGATTGTAGTAGCTCGTTGAAACTTGACAAAATAAAGGGTTCTCAGTTTTGACTCTATGGTTTTTTTCCTCTTCAAGTAGCCCTTAGGCACAGAATGTGGAAAAGCACTTTCTTGAAAGGCGTTGACAAGCTTCCAAGAAATAACGAGTTTCCGAAATACCAGCAAATATTTTTACACCCAATCTTGATGATACTTGGTGGTAATGATCAGGACACAAATCCCACTTGGCTCACCAAATTCTGTTCTTCTAGGTTTAAGCGTTCGTCTACAGAAGTCGGTTTTATATTTAGGTTTCTCTCTGTTCTCTTCTATATAGATAGATTAATTTGGAACTCTAAATCCAACATTGTTTGTAGTAGCTCTTTGAAACTGACAAAATAAAGTAGTTCTCAGATTTCTCTCTATGGTTTGTTCCTCTTAAAGTACCCCTAAGCAGAGACTGTGGATATGCACTTTCATTGAAAGGGGTTGCCAAGCTTCCAAGAAATTACGAGTTTCCGAAATACCAGCAAATATTTTTTCACCCAATCTTGATGATACCTGGTGGTAATGACAAGTACACAAATCCCACTTGGCTCACCAAATTTTGTTCTTCTAGGTTGATGCGTTCGTCTACAGTATCAGTTTTTATATTTAGGTTTCACTCTGTTCTCTCCTATATAGATAGATGAATTTGGAACTCTAAATCCAACATGGTTTGTAGTAGCTCTTTGAAACTTGACAAAATAAAGTAGTTCTCAGTTTTGTCTCTATGGTTTGTTTCCAATTCAAGTAGCCCTAGGCACAGACTGTGGAAAACCACTTTCATTGATAGGGGTTGCCAAGCTTCTAAGAAATAACTAGTTTCCGAAATGCCAGCAAATATTTTTTCACCCAATCTTGAGGATACTTGGTGGTAATGATTGGTGCACAAATCCCACTTGGCTCATCAAATTTTGTTCTTCTAGGTTGAAGCGTTCGTCTACAGTAGTCGTTTTTATTTAGTTTTCCCTCTTTTCTCTCCTATATAGATTGATGAATTTGGAACTCTAAAGCCAACATGGTTTGTAGTAGCTCTTTCAAACTTGACAAAACAAAGTAGTTCTCAGTTTTGTCTCTATGGTTTGTTTCCTCTTCAAGTAGCCATAAGCAGAGACTGTGGAAAAGCACTTTCATTGAAAGGTGTAGCCAAGCTTCCAAGAAATTACGAGTTTCCGAAATACCAGCAAATATTTTTCCCCCATCTTGATGATACGTGGTGGTAATCACAAGTTCTCAAATCCCACTTGGCTCACCAAATTTTGTTCTTCTAGGTTGAAGCGTTCGTCTACAGTATCAGTTTTTATATTTAGGTTTCACTCTGTTCTCTTCTTCATAGATAGATGAATTTGGAACTCTAAATCCAACATTGTTTATAGTAGCTCTTTGAAACTTGACAAAATAAAGGGTTCTCAGTTTTGTCTCTATAGTTTGGTTTCTCTTCAAGTAGCCATAGGCACAGACTGTGGAAAAGCACTTTCATTGAAAGGAGTTGCCAAGCTTCCAAGAAATAACGAGTTTCCTAAATACCAGCAAATATTTTATCACCCAATCTTGATGATACTTGGTGGTAATGATCAGGACACAAATCCCACTTTGCTCACCAAATTCTGTTCTTCTAGGTTTAAGCGTTCGTCTACAGAAGTCGTTTTTATATTTATTTTTCACTCTGTTCTCTTCTATATAGATAGATGAATTTGGAACTCTAAATCCAACATGGTTTGTAGTAGCTCTTTGAAACTTGACAAAATAAACTAGTTCTCAGTTTTGTCTCTATGGTTTGTTTCCAATTCAAGTAGCCCTACGCACAGACTGTGGAAAAGCACTTTCATTGAGACGGGTTGCCAAGCTTCTAAGAAATAACTAGTTTCCGAAATGCCAGCAAATATTTTTTCCCCCAATCTTGATGATAGGTGGTGGTAATGACAAGTACTCAAATCCCACTTGGCTCACCAAATTTTGTTCTTCTAGGTTGAAGCGTTCGTCTACAGTAGCAGTTTTTATATTTTGGTTTCACTCTGTTCTCTCCTATATAGATAGATTAATTTGTAACTCTAAATCCAACATGGTTTGTAGTAGCTCTTTGAAACTAGACAAAATATGGGTTCTCAGATTTGTCTCTATGGTTTGTTTCCTCATCAAGTAGCCCTAGGCCCAGACTGTGGAAAAACACTTTCATTGAAAGGGGTTGCCAAGCTTCCAAGAAATTACGAGTTTCCGAAATACCAGCAAATATTTTTTCACCCAATCTTGATGATACGTGGTTGTAATGACAAGTACACAAATCCCACTTCAGTCATCAAGTTTTGTTCTTCTAGGTTGAAGCGTTCGTTTACAGTAGCTGTTTTTATTTTTAGGTTTCACTCTGTTCTCTCCTATTAGATAGATGAATTTGGAACTCTAAATCCAACATGGTTTGTAGGAGTTCTTTGAAACTTGACAAAATAAAGGGTTCTCAGTTTTGTCTCTGTGGTTTGTTTTCTCTTCAAGTAGCCCTAGCACAGACTGTGGAAATGCACTTTAATTGAAAGGGTTTGCCAAGCTTCCAAGAAATTATGATTTTCCGAAATACCAGCAAATATTTTTTCACCCAATCTTGATGATACTTGGTGGTAATGATCAGGACACAAATCCCACTTGGCTAACCAAATTCTGTTCTTCTAGGTTTAAGCGTTCGTCTACAGTAGCAGTTTTTATATTTAGGTTTCCCTCTGTTCTCTCCTATATAGATAGATGAATTTGGAACTCTAAATCCAACATGGTTTGTAGTAGCTCTTTGAAAATTGACAAAATAAAGTAGTTCTCAGTTTTGTCTCTATAGTTTGTTTCCTCTTCAAGTAGCCATTAGCAGAGATTGTGGAAAAGCATTTTCATTGAAAGGTGTTGCCAAGCTTCCAAGAAATTACGAGTTTCCGAAATACCAGCAAATATTTTTTCACCCAATCTTGATCATACGTGGTGGTAATGACAAGTACACAAATCCCACTTGGCTCACCAAATTTTGTTCTTCTAGGTTGAAGCGTTCGTGTACAGTAGCAGTTTTTATTTTTACGTTTTACTTTGTTCTCTCCTATATAGATAGATGAATTTGGAACTATAAATCCAACATGGTTTGTAGTAGCTCTTTGAAACTTGACAAAATAAAGTAGTTCTCAGTTTTGTCTCTATGGTTTGTTTCCAATTCAAGTAGCCCTAGGCACAGACTGTGGAAAAGCACTTTCATTGAGAGGGGTTGCCAAGCTTCTAAGAAATAACTAGTTTCCAAAATGCCAGAAAACATTTTTTCACCCAATCTTGAGGATACGTGGTGGTAATGATCGGTACAAAATCCCACTTGGATCATCCAATTTTGTTCTTCTAGGTTGAAGCGTTCGTCTACAGTAGTCGTTTTTATATTTAGATTTCCCTATGTTCTCTCCTATATAGATAGATGAATTTGGAACTCTAAATCCAACATGGTTTGTAGTAGCTCTTTGAAACTTGACAAAATAAAGGAGTTCTCAGGTTTGTCTCTATGGTTTGTTTCCTCTTAATGTAGCCATAAGCAGAGACTGTGGAAAAGCACTTTCATTGAAAGGTGTAGCCAAGCTTCCAAGAAATTGCTAGTTTCCGAAATACCAGCAAATATTTTTCCCCCAATCTTGATGATACGTGGTGGTAATGACAAGTACTCAAATCCCACTTGGCTCACCAAATTTTGTTCTTCTAGGTTGAATCGTTCGTCTACAGTAGCAGTTTTTATTTTTACGTTTTACTCTGTTCTCTCCTATATAGATAGATGAATTTGGAACTCTAAATCCAACATGGTTTGTAGTAGCTCTTTGAAACTTGACAAAATAAAGTAGTTCTCAGTTTTGTCTCTATGGTTTGTTTCCAATTCAAGTAGCCCTAGGCACAGACTGTGGAAAAGCACTTTCTTTGAGAGGGGTTGCCAAGCTTCTAAGAAATAACTAGTTTCCAAAATGCCAGCAAATATTTTTTCACCCAATCTTGAGGATACTTGGTGGTAATGATCGGTACAAAATCCCACTTGGATCATCAAATTTTGTTCTTCTATGTTGAAGCGTTCGTCTACAGTAGTCGTTTTTATATTTAGATTTCCCTCTGTTCTCTCCTATATAGATACATGAATTTGGAACTCTAAATCCAACATGGTTTGTAGTAGCTCTTTGAAACTTGACAAAATAAAGCAGTTCTCAGTTTTGTCTCTATGGCTTGTTTCCTCTTCAAGTAGCCATAAGCAGAGACTGTGGAAAAGCACTTTCATTGAAAGGTGTAGCCAAGCTTCCAAGAAATTACGAGTTTCCAAAATAGCAGCAAATATTTTTTCTTCCATCTTGATGATACGTGGTGGTAATGACAAGTACTCAAATCCCACTTGGCTCACCAAATTTTGTTCTTCTAGGTTGAAGCGTTCGTCTACAGTATCAGTTTTTATATTTAGGTCTCATTCTGTTCTCTTCTACATAGATAGATGAATTTGGACTCTAAATCCAACATGGTTTGTAGTAGCTCTTTGAAACTAGACAAAATAAAGGGGTTCTCAGATTTGTCTCTATGGTTTGTTTCCTCTTCAAGTAGCCCTAGGCACAGACCGTGGAAAAGCACTTTCATTGAAAGGCGTTGCCAAGCTTCTAAGAAATTACGAGTTTCAGAAATACCAGCAAATATTTTTTCACCCAATCTTGATGATACGTGGTGGTAATGACAAGCACACAAATCGCACTTGGCTCACCAAGTTTTGTTGTTCCAGGTTGAATCGTTCGTTTACAGTAGCTGTTTTTATTTTTGGTTTCACTCTGTTCTCTCCTATATAGATAGATGAATTTGGAACTCTAAATCCAACATGGATTGTAGTAGCTCTTTGAAACTTGACAAAATAAAGGGTTCTCAGTTTTGATTAAATGGTTTGTTTCCTCTTCAAGTAGCCCTAGGCACAGACCTGTGGAAAAGCACTTTCATTGAAAGGGGTTGCCAAGCTTCCAAGAAATAACGAGTTTCCGAAATACCAGCAAATATTTTTACACCCAATCTTGATGATACTTGGTGGTAACGATCAGGACACAAATCCCACTTGGCTCACCAAATTCTGTTCTTCTAAGTTTAAGCGTACTTCGACAGTAGCAGTTTTAATATTTAGGTGTCCCTCTTTTCTCTCCTATATAGATAGATGAATTTGGAACTCTAAATCCAACATGGTTTGTAGTAGCTCTTTGAAACGTGACAAAATAAAGTAGTTCTCAGTTTTGTCTCTATGGTTTGTTTCCTCTTCAAGTAGCCATAAGCAGAGACTGTGGAAAAGCACTTTCATTGAAAGGTGTAGCCAAGCTTCCAAGAAATTACGAGTTTCCGAAATACCAGCAAATATTTTAACCCCAAACTTGATGATACGTGGTGGTAATTAAAAGTTCTCAAATCCCACTTGGCTCACCAAATTTTGTTCTTCTAGGTTGAAGCGTTCGTCTACAGTATCAGTTTTTATATTTAGGTTTCACTCTGTTCTCTTCTACATAGATAGATGAATTTGGAACTCTAAATCCAACATGGTTTATAGTAGCTCTTTGAAACTTGACAAAATAAAGGGTTCTCCCGTTTTGTCTCTATAGTTTGGTTTCTCTTCAAGTAGCCATAGGCACAGACTGTGGAAAAGCACTTTCATTGAAAGGAGTTGCCAAGCTTCCAAGAAATAACGAGTTTCCTAAATACCAGCAAATATTTTTACACCCAATCTTGATGATACTTGGTGGTAATGATCAGCACACAAATCCCACTTTGCTCACCAAATTCTGTTCTTCTAGGTTTAAGCGTTCGTCTACAGAAGTCGTTTTTATATTTAGGTTTCACTCTGTTCTCTTCTATATAGATAGATGAATTTGGAACTCTAAATCCAACATGGTTTGTAGTAGCTCTTTGAAACTTGACAAAATAAACTAGTTCTCAGTTTTGTCTCTATGGTTTGTTTCCAATTCAAGTAGCCCTACGCACAGACTGTGGAAAAGCACTTTCATTGAGAGGGGTTGCCAAGCTTCCAATAAATTACGAGTTTCCGAAACACCAGCAAATATTTTTTCACCCATACTTGATGATACGTGGTTGTAATGACAAGTACACAAATTCCACTTCACTCATCAAGTTTTGTTCTTCTAGGTTGAAGCGTTCGTTTACAGTAGCTGTTTTTATTTTTAGGTTTCACTCTGTTCTCTCCTATATAGATAGATGAATTTGGAACTCTAAATCCAACATGGTTTGTAGTAGCTCTTTGAAACTTGACAAAATAAAGGGTTCTCAGTTTTGTCTCTGTGGTTTGTTTCCTCTTCAAGTAGCCCTAGGCACAGACTGTGGAAATGCACTTTAATTGAAAGGGTTTGCCAAGCTTCCAAGAAATTATGATTTTCCGAAATACAGGCAAATATTTTTTCACCCAATCTTGATGATACTTGGTGGTAATGATCAGGACACAAATCCCACTTGGCTCACCAAATTTTGTTATTCTAGGTTGAAGCGTTCGTCTACAGTAGCAGTTTTTATTTTTACGTTTTACTCTGTTCTCTCCTATATAGATAGATGAATTTGGAACTCTAAATCCAACATGGTTTGTAGTAGCTCTTTGAAACTTGACAAAATAAAGTAGTTCTCAGTTTTTGTCTCTATGGTTTGTTTCCAATTCAAGTAGAACTAGGCACAGACTGTGGAAAAGCACTTTCATTGAGAGGGGTTGCCAAGCTTCAAAGAAATAACTAGTTTCCAAAATGACAGCAAATATTTTTTTCACCCAATCTTGATGATACGTGGTGGTAAAGACAAGTACTCAAATCCCCACTTGGCTCACCAAATTTTGTTCTTCTAGGTTGAAGCGTTCGTCTACAGTAGCAGTTTTTATATTTTGGTTTCACTCTGTTCTCTCCTATATAGATAGATTAATTTGGAACTCTAAATCCAACATGGTTTGTAGTAGCTCTTTGAAACTAGACAAAATATGGGGTTCTCAGATTTGTCTCTATGGTTTGTTTCCTCTTCAAGTAGCCCTAGGCACAGACTGTGGAAAAGAACTTTCATTGAATGGGTTTGCCAAGCTTCCAAGAAATTACGAGTATCCGAAATACCAGCAAATATTTTTACACCCAATATTGATGATACGTGGTTGTAATGACAAGTACACAAATCCCACTTCACTCATCAAGTTTGTTCTTCTAGGTTGAAGCGTTCGTTTACAGTAGCTGTTTTTATTTTTAGGTTTCAGTCTGTTCTCTCCTATATAGATAGATGAATTTGGAACTCTAAATCCAACATGGTTTGTAGTAGCTCTTTGAAACTTGACAAAATAAAGGGTTCTCAGTTTTGTCTCTGTGGTTTGTTTTTCTTCAAGTAGCCGTAGGCACAGACTGTGGAAATACACTTTAATTGAAAGGGTTTGCCAAGCTTCCAAGAAATTATGATTTTCCGAAATACAGGCAAATATTTTTTCACCCAATCTTGATGATACTTGGTGGTAATGATCAGGACACAAATCCCACTTGGCTCACCAAATTCTGTTCTTCTAGGTTTAAGCGTTCGTCTACAGTAGCAGTTTTTATATTTAGGTTTCCCTCTGTTCTCTCCTATATAGATAGATGAATTTGGAACTCTAAATCCAACATGGTTTGTAGTAGCTCTTTGAAAATTGACAAAATAAAGTAGTTCTCAGTTTTGTCTCTATGGTTTGTTTCCAATTCAAGTAGCCCTAGGCACAGACTGTGGAAAAGCACTTTCATTGAGAGGGGTTGCCAAGCTTCTAAGAAATAACTAGTTTCCAAAATGCCAGCAAATATTTTTTCACCCAATCTTGAGGATACGTGGTGGTAATGATCGGTACAAAATCCCACTTGGATCATCAAATTTTGTTCTTCTAGGTTGAAGCGTTTGTCTACAGTAGTCGTTTTTATATTTAGATTTCCCTCTGTTCTCTCCTATATAGATAGATGAATTTGGAACTCTAAATCCAACATGGTTTGTAGTAGCTCTTTGAAACTTGACAAAATAAAGGAGTTCTCAGGTTTGTCTCTATGGTTTGTTTCTTCTTAATGTAGCCATAAGCAGAGACTGTGGAAAAGCACTTTCATTGAAAGGTGTAGCCAAGCTTCCAAGAAATTGCTAGTTTCCGAAATACCAGCAAATATTTTTTCCCCAATCTTCATGATACGTGGTGGTAATGACAAGTACTCAAATCCCACTTGGCTCACCAAATTTTGTTCTTCTAGGTTGAAGCGTTCGTCTACAGTAGCAGTTTTTATTTTTACGTTTTACTCTGTTCTCTCCTATATAGATAGATGAATTTGGAACTCTAAATCCAACATGGTTTGTAGTAGCTCTTTGGAACTTGACAAAAAAAGTAGTTCTCAGTTTTGTCTCTATGGTTTGTTTCCAATTCAAGTAGCCCTAGGCACAGACTGTGGAAAAGCACTTTCTTTGAGAGGGGTTGCCAAGCTTCTAAGAAATAACTAGTTTCCAAAATGCCAGCAAATATTTTTTCACCCAATCTTGATGATACTTGGTGGTAATGATCAGGAAACAAATCCCACTTGCCTCACCAAATTCTGTTCTTCTAGGTTTAAGCGTTCGTCTACAGAAGTCGTTTTTATATTTAGGTTTCACTGTGTTCTCTTCTATATAGATAGACGAATTTGGAACTCTAAACCCAACATGGTTTGTAGTAGCTCTTTGAAACTTGACAAAATAAAGTAGTTCTCAGTTTTGTCTCTATGGTTTGTTTCCTCTTCAAGTAGCCATTAGCAGAGATTGTGGAAAAGCATTTTCATTGAAAGGTGTTGCCAAGCTTCCAAGAAATTACGAGTTTCCGAAATACCAGCAAATATTTTTTCACCCAATCTTGATGATACGTGGTGGTATTGTCAAGTACACAAATCCCACTTGGCTCACCAAATTGTGTTCTTCTAGTTTGAAGCGTTCGCCTACAGTAGCAGTTTTTATATTTAGGTTTCACTCTGTTCTCTTCTACATAGATAGATGAATTTGGAACTCTAAATCCAACATGGTTTGTAGTAGCTCTTTGAAACTTGAACAAAATAAATGAGTTCTCAGATTTGTCTCTATGGTTTGTTTCCTCTTCAAGTAGCCCAAGGCACAGACTGTGGAAAAGCACTTTCATTGAAAGGGGTTGCCAAGTTTCCAAGAAATTACTAGTTTCCCAAATACCAGCAAATATATTTTGACCCAATCTTGATGATACTTGGTGGTAATGATCAGTACACTAATCCCACTTGGCTCACCAAATTTTGTTCTTCTAGGTTGAAGCGTTCATCTACACTAGTAGTTTTTATATTTAGGTTTTTCTCTGTTCCCTCTTATATAGATAGATGAATTTGGAACTCTAAATCGAACATGGTTTTTAGTAGCTCTTTGAAACTTGACAAAAAAAGGTAGTACTGAGTTTTGTCTCTATGGTTTGTTTCCTCTTCAAGTAGCCATAAGCAGAGACTGTGGAAAAAGCACTTTCATTGAAAGGGTTGCCAAGCTTCCAGGAAATTACGTGTTTCCGAAAAACCGGCAAATATTTTTTCACAAAATCTTGATGATACGTGGTAGTAATGACAAGTACACAAATCCCAGTTGGCTCACCAAATTTTGTTCTTCTAGGTTGAAGCGTTCGTCTACAGAAGCAGTTTTTATATTTAGGTTTCCCTCTTTTCTCTCCTATATAGATAGATGAATTTGGTATTCTAAATGTAACATGGTTTGTAGTAGCTCTTTGAAACTTGACAAAATAAAGTATTTCTCAGTTTTTGTCTATGGCTTGTTTCCTCTTCAAGTAGCCATAAGCAGAGACTGTGGAAAAGCACTTTCATTGAAAGGTGTTGCCAAGCTTCCAAGAAATTACGAGTTTCCGTAATACCAGCAAATATTTTTTCACCCAATCTTGATGATACGTGGTGGTAATGACAAGTACACAAATCCCACTTAGCTGACCAAATTGTGTTCTTCTAGGTTGAAGCGTTCGTCTACAGTAGCAGTTTTTATATTTAGGTTTCACTCTGTTCTCTTCTACATAGATAGATGAATTTGGAACTCTAAATCCAACATGGTTTGTAGTAGCTCTTTGAAACTTGACAAAAAAAAAGGAGTTCTCAGTTTTGTCTCTATGGTTTTTTTCCTCTTCAAGTAGCCAGAAGCAGAGACTGTGGAAAAGCGTTTTCATTGAAAGGGTTTGCCAAGCTTCCAAGAAATTACGCGTTTCCGAAATACAGGCCAATATTTTTTCACCCAATCTTGATGATACGTGGTGGTAAGACAAGTACACAAATTCCACTTGGCTCACCAATTTTGTTCTTCTAGGTTGAAGCGTTCGTCTACAGTAGCAGTTTTTATATTTAGGTTTCACTCTGTTCTCTAATATATAGATAGATGAATTTGGAACTCTGAATCCAACATGGTTTGTAGTAGCTCTTTGAATCTTGACAAAATAAAGTAGTTCTCAGTTTTGTCTCTATTATTTGTTTCCAATTCAAGTAGCCCTAAGCACAGACTGTGGAAAAGCACTTTCATTGAGAGGGGTTGCCAAGCTTCTAAGAAATAACTAGTTTCCGAAATGCCAGCAACTATTTTTTCACCCAATCTTACGGATACTTGGTGTTAATGATCGGTACAAAAATCCCACTTGGCTCATCAAATTTTGTTCTTCTAGGTTGAAGCGTTCGTCTACAGTTGTCGTTTTTATATTTAGGTTTCCCTCTGTTCTCTCCTATATAGATAGATGAATTTGGAACTCTAAATCCAACATCGTTGGTAGTAGCTTTTTGAAACTTGACAAAAAAAAAGTAGTTCTCAATTTTGTCTCTATGGTTTCTTTCCTCTTCAAGTAGCCCTAGGCAGAGACTGTGGAAAAGCACTTTCATTGAAAAGGGTTGCCAAGCTTCCAAGAAATTACGAGTATCCAAAATACCAGCAAATATTTTTTCACCCAATCTTGATGACACTTGGTGGTAATGATCAGGACACAAATCGCACTTGGCTCACCAAATTTTGTTCTTCTAGTTGAAGCGTTCGTCTACGGTAGCAGTTTTTATATTTAGGTTTCACTCTGTTCTCTTTATGTAGATAGATGAATTTGGAACTCTAAATCCAACATGGTTTGTAGTAGCTCTTTGAAACGTGACAAAGTAAAGGAGTTCTCAGTTTTGTCTCTATGGTTTGTTTCCTCTTCAAGAAGACCTAGGCACAGACTGTGGAAAAGCACTTTCATTGAGAGGGGTTGCCAAGCTTCTAAGAAAAAAGAGTTTCTGAAATACCAGTAAATATTATTTCACCCAATTTTGATGATACTTGGTGGTAATGACAAGTACACAAATCCCACATGGCTCACCAAATTTTATTCTTCTAGGTTGAAGCGTTCGTTTGAAGTAGCAGTTTTTATTTTTAGGTTTCACTCTGTTCTCTCCTATACAGATAGATGAATTTGGATCTCTAAATCCAACATGGTTTGTAGTAGCTCTTTGAAACTTGACCAAAAAAAAGTAGTTCTCAGTGTTGTCTCTGTGATTTGTTTCCACTTCAAGTAGCCCTAAGCAGAGACTGTGGAAAAGCACTTTCATTGAAAGGGGTTGCCAAGCGTCCAAGAAATTACGAGTTTCCGAAATACGAGAAAATATTTTTTCAACCAATCTGGATGATACGTGGTGCTAAAGACAAGTACACAAATCCCACTTGGCTCACCAAATTTTGTTCTTCTAGGTTGAAGCACACGTTTACAGTAGCAGTTTTTATTTTTGTTTCACTGTGTTCTCTCCTTTATAGATAGATGAATTTTGAACTCTAAATTCAACATGGTTTCTAGTAGCTCTTTGAAACGTGACAAAATAACGAAGTTCTCAGGTTTGTCTCTATGGTTTGTTTCCTCTTCAAGTAGACCTAGGCACAGACTGTGGAAAGCACTTTCATTGAGAGGGGTTGCCAAGCTTCTAAGAAATAATGAGTTTCCGAAATACCAGCAAATATTTTATCACCCAATCTTGATGATACGTGGTGGTAATGACAAGTACACAAATCAAGCTTGGCTCACCAAATTTTGTTCTTCTACGTTGAAGCGTTCGTTTACAGTAGTAGTTTTTATTTTTAGGTTTCACTCTGTTCTCTCCTATATAGATAGATGAATTTGGAACTCTAAATCCAACATGGTTTGTAGTAGCTATTTGAAACTTGGCAAAATATAGGAGTTCTCAGTTTTGTCACTATGCTTTGTTTCCTCTTCAAGTAGCCCTACTCACAGACTGTGGAAAAGCAGTTTCATTGAGAAGGGTTTCCAAGCTTCTAAGAAATAACTAGTTTCCGAAATACCAGCAAATATTTTTCACCCAATCTTGATGACACTTGGTGGTAATGATCAGGACACAAATCGCAGTTGGCTCACCAAATTTTGTCTTCTAGGTTGAAACGTTCGTCTACAGTAGCAGTTTTTATATTTAGGTTTCCCTCTGTTCTCTCCAATATAGATAGATGAATTTGGAACTCTGAATCCAACATGGTTTGTAGTAGCTCTTTGAAACTTGACAAAATAAAGTAGTTCACAGTTTTGTGTCTATGGTTTGTTTCCTCTTAAGTAGCCCTAGGCACAGACTGTGGAAAAGCACTTTCATTGAGAGGGGTTGCCAAGCTTCTAAGAAATAACGAGTTACCGAAATACCAGCAAGTATTTTTTCACCCAATCTTGATGATACTTGGTGGTAATGATCACGACACAAATCCCACGTGGCCTCACCAAATTCTGTTCTTCTAGGTTGAAGCATTCGTCTACGGTAACAGTTTTTATATTTAGATTTTCCTCTGTTCTCTCCTATATAGATAGATGAATTTGGAACTCTAAATCCAACATGGTTTGTAGTAGCTCTTTGCAACTGACAAAATAAAGTTGTTCTCAGTTTTCTCTCTATGGTTTGTTCCTCTTAAAAGTACCCCTAAGCAGAGACTGTGGAAATGCACTTTCTTTGAAAGGTGTTGCCATGCTTCCAAGAAATTACGAGTTGCCGAAATACCAGCAAATATTTTTTCACCCAATCTTGATGATACTTGGTGGTAATGACAAGTACACAAATCCCACTTGGCTCACCAAATTTTGTTCTTCTAGGTTGAAGCGTTCGTTTACAGTAGCAGTTTTTATTTTTAGGTTTCACACTGTTCTCTCCTACATAGATAGATGAATTTGGAACTCTAAATCCAACATGGTTTGTAGTAGCACTTTGAAACTTGACAAATAAAGGAGTTATCTGTTTTGTCTCTATGATTTGTTTCTTCTTCAAGTAGCCCTAAGCAGAGACTGTTGAAAAGCACTTTCATTGAAAGGGGTTGCCAAGTTTCCAAGAAATTACGAGTTTCCGAAATACCAGCAAATATTTTTACCCACAATCTTGATGATACCTGGTGGTAATGATCAGAACTCAAGTCCCACTTGACTCACCAAATTTTGTTCTTCTAGGTTGAAGCTTTCGTTTACAGTAGCAGTTTATATTTGTAGGTTTCCCTCTGTTCTCTCCTATACAGATAGATGAATTTAGAACTCTAAGTCCAAATGGTTTCTAGTAGCTCTTTGAAACTTGACAAAATAAAGGAGTTCTCAGTTTTTGTCTCTATGATTTGTTTCCTCTTCAAGTAGCCCTAAGCAGAGACTGTGGAATAGCACTTTGATTGAGAGGGTTGCCAAGTTTCAAGAAATAACGAGTTTCCGAAATACCAGCAAATATTTTTTCACCCAATCTGGATGATACGTGGTGGTAATGACAAGTACACAAATCCCACTTGGCTCACCAAGTTTTGTTGTGCCAGGTTGAATCGTTCGTTTACAGTAGCTTGTTTTTATTTTTGGTTTCACTCTGTTCTCTCCTATATAGATAGATGAATTTGGAACTCTATGTCCAACATGGTTTGTAGTAGCTCTTTGAAACTTGACAAAATAAAGGGTTCTCAGTTTTGATTAAATGGTTTGTTTCCTCTTCAAGTAGCCCTAGGCACAGACTGTGGAAAAGCACTTTCATTGAAAGGGGTTGCAAAGCTTCCAAGAAATAACGAGTTTCCGAAATACCAGCAAATATTTTTACACCCAATATTGATGATACGTGGTTGTAATGACAAGTACACAAATCCCACTTCACTCATCAAGTTTTGTTCTTCTAGGTTGAAGCGTTCGTTTACAGTAGCTGTTTTTATTTTTAGGTTTCAGTCTGTTCTCTCCTATATAGATAGATGAATTTGGAACTCTAAATCCAACATGGTTTGTAGTAGCTCTTTGAAACTTGACAAAATAAAGGGTTCTCAGTTTTGTCTCTGTGGTTTGTTTTTTCTTCAAGTAGCCGTAGGCACAGACTGTGGAAATACACTTTAATTGAAAGGGTTTGCCAAGCTTCCAAGAAATTATGATTTTCCGAAATACAGGCAAATATTTTTTCACCCAATCTTGATGATACTTGGTGGTAATGATCAGGACACAAATCCCACTTGGCTCACCAAATTCTGTTCTTCTAGGTTTAAGCGTTCGTCTACAGTAGCAGTTTTTATATTTAGGTTTCCCTCTGTTCTCTCCTATATAGATAGATGAATTTGGAACTCTAAATCCAACATGGTTTGTAGTAGCTCTTTGAAAATTGACAAAATAAAGTAGTTCTCAGTTTTGTCTCTATGGTTTGTTTCCAATTCAAGTAGCCCTAGGCACAGACTGTGGAAAAGCACTTTCATTGAGAGGGGTTGCCAAGCTTCTAAGAAATAACTAGTTTCCAAAATGCCAGCAAATATTTTTTCACCCAATCTTGAGGATACGTGGTGGTAATGATCGGTACAAAATCCCACTTGGATCATCAAATTTTGTTCTTCTAGGTTGAAGCGTTTGTCTACAGTAGTCGTTTTTATATTTAGATTTCCCTCTGTTCTCTCCTATATAGATAGATGAATTTGGAACTCTAAATCCAACATGGTTTGTAGTAGCTCTTTGAAACTTGACAAAATAAAGGAGTTCTCAGGTTTGTCTCTATGGTTTGTTTCTTCTTAATGTAGCCATAAGCAGAGACTGTGGAAAAAGCACTTTCATTGAAAGGTGTAGCCAAGCTTCCAAGAAATTGCTAGTTTCCGAAATACCAGCAAATATTTTTTCCCCAATCTTCATGATACGTGGTGGTAATGACAAGTACTCAAATCCCACTTGGCTCACCAAATTTTGTTCTTCTAGGTTGAAGCGTTCGTCTACAGTAGCAGTTTTTATTTTTACGTTTTACTCTGTTCTCTCCTATATAGATAGATGAATTTGGAACTCTAAATCCAACATGGTTTGTAGTAGCTCTTTGGAACTTGACAAAAAAAGTAGTTCTCAGTTTTGTCTCTAGGTTTGTTTCCAATTCAAGTAGCCCTAGGCACAGACTGTGGAAAGCACTTTCTTTGAGAGGGGTTGCCAAGCTTCTAAGAAATAACTAGTTTCCAAAATGCCAGCAAATATTTTTTCACCCAATCTTGAGGATACTTGGTGGTAATAATCGGTACAAAATCCCACTTGGATCATCAAATTTTGTTCTTCTAGGTTGAAGCGTTCGTCTACAGTAGTCGTTTTTATATTTAGATTTCCCTCTGTTCTCTCCTATATAGATAGATGAATTTTGAACACTAAATCCAACATGGTTTGTAGTAGCTCTTTGAAACTTGACAAAATAAAGTATTTCTCAGTTTTTTGTCTATGGCTGTTTCCTCTTCAAGTAGCCATAAGCAGAGACTGTGGAAAAGCACTTTCATTGAAAGGTGTTGCCAAGCTTCCAAGAAATTACGAGTTTCCGAAATAGCAGCAAATATTTTTTCCTCCAATCTTGATGATACGTGGTGGTAATGACAAGTACTCAAATCCCACTTTGCTCACCAAATTTTGTTCTTCTAGGTTGAAGCGTTCGTCTACAGTATCAGTTTTTATATTTAGGTTTCACTCTGTTCTCTTCTACATAGACAGATGAATTTGGAACTCTAAATCCAACATGGTTTGTAGTAGCTCTTTGCAACTGACAAAATAAAGTTGTTCTCAGTTTTCTCTCTATGGTTTGTTCCTCTTAAAGTACCCCTAAGCAGAGACTGTGGAAATGCACATTCTTTGAAAGGTGTTGCCATGCTTCCAAGAAATTACGAGTTGCCGAAATACCAGCAAATATTTTTTCACCCAATCTTGAGATACTTGGTGGTAATGATCAGGAAACAAATCCCACTTGCCTCACCAAATTCTGTTCTTCTAGGTTTAAGCGTTCGTCTACAGAAGTCGTTTTTTATATTTAGGTTTCACTGTGTTCTCTTCTATATAGATAGACGAATTTGGAACTCTAAACCCAACATGGTTTGTAGTAGCTCTTTGAAACTTGACAAAATAAAGTAGTTCTCAGTTTTGTCTCTATGGTTTGTTTCCTCTTCAAGTAGCCATTAGCAGAGATTGTGGAAAAGCATTTTCATTGAAAGGTGTTGCCAAGCTTCCAAGAAATTACGAGTTTCCGAAATACCAGCAAATATTTTTTCACCCAATCTTGATGATACGTGGTGGTATTGTCAAGTACACAAATCCCACTTGGCTCACCAAATTGTGTTCTTCTAGTTTGAAGCGTTCGCCTACAGTAGCAGTTTTTATATTTAGGTTTCACTCTGTTCTCTTCTACATAGATAGATGAATTTTGGAACTCTAAATCCAACATGGTTTGTAGTAGCTCTTTGAAACTTGAACAAAATAAATGAGTTCTCAGATTTGTCTCTATGGTTTGTTTCCTCTTCAAGTAGCCCAAGGCACAGACTGTGGAAAAGCACTTTCATTGAAAGGGTTGCCAAGTTTCCAAGAAATTACTAGTTTCCCAAATACCAGCAAATATATTTTGACCCAATCTTGATGATACTTGGTGGTAATGATCAGTACACTAATCCCACTTGGCTCACCAAATTTTGTTCTTCTAGGTTGAAGCGTTCATCTACACTAGTAGTTTTTATATTTAGGTTTTTCTCTGTTCCCTCTTATATAGATAGATGAATTTGGAACTCTAAATCGAACATGGTTTTTAGTAGCTCTTTGAAACTTGACAAAAAAAGGTAGTACTGAGTTTTGTCTCTATGGTTTGTTTCCTCTTCAAGTAGCCATAAGCAGAGACTGTGGAAAAGCACTTTCATTGAAAGGGGTTGCCAAGCTTCCAGGAAATTACGTGTTTCCGAAAAACCGGCAAATATTTTTTCACAAAATCTTGATGATACGTGGTAGTAATGACAAGTACACAAATCCCAGTTGGCTCACCAAATTTTGTTCTTCTAGGTTGAAGCGTTCGTCTACAGAAGCAGTTTTTATATTTAGGTTTCCCTCTTTTCTCTCCTATATAGATAGATGAATTTGGTATTCTAAATGTAACATGGTTTGTAGTAGCTCTTTGAAACTTGACAAAATAAAGTATTTCTCAGTTTTTTGTCTATGGCTTGTTTCCTCTTCAAGTAGCCATAAGCAGAGACTGTGGAAAAGCACTTTCATTGAAAGGTGTTGCCAAGCTTCCAAGAAATTACGAGTTTCCGTAATACCAGCAAATATTTTTTCACCCAATCTTGATGATACGTGGTGGTAATGACAAGTACACAAATCCCACTTAGCTGACCAAATTGTGTTCTTCTAGGTTGAAGCGTTCGTCTACAGTAGCAGTTTTTATATTTAGGTTTCACTCTGTTCTCTTCTACATAGATAGATGAATTTGGAACTCTAAATCCAACATGGTTTGTAGTAGCTCTTTGAAACTTGACAAAAAAAAAGGAGTTCTCAGTTTTGTCTCTATGGTTTTTTTCCTCTTCAAGTAGCCAGAAGCAGAGACTGTGGAAAAGCGTTTTCATTGAAAGGGTTTGCCAAGCTTCCAAGAAATTACGCGTTTCCGAAATACAGGCCAATATTTTTTCACCCAATCTTGATGATACGTGGTGGTAAGACAAGTACACAAATTCCACTTGGCTCACCAATTTTGTTCTTCTAGGTTGAAGCGTTCGTCTACAGTAGCAGTTTTTATATTTAGGTTTCACTCTGTTCTCTATATATAGATAGATGAATTTGGAACTCTGAATCCAACATGGTTTGTAGTAGCTCTTTGAATCTTGACAAAATAAAGTAGTTCTCAGTTTTGTCTCTATTATTTGTTTCCAATTCAAGTAGCCCTAAGCACAGACTGTGGAAAAGCACTTTCATTGAGAGGGGTTGCCAAGCTTCTAAGAAATAACTAGTTTCCGAAATGCCAGCAACTATTTTTTCACCCAATCTTACGGATACTTGGTGTTAATGATCGGTACAAAAATCCCACTTGGCTCATCAAATTTTGTTCTTCTAGGTTGAAGCGTTCGTCTACAGTTGTCGTTTTTATATTTAGGTTTCCCTCTGTTCTCTCCTATATAGATAGATGAATTTGGAACTCTAAATCCAACATCGTTGGTAGTAGCTTTTTGAAACTTGACAAAAAAAAAGTAGTTCTCAATTTTGTCTCTATGGTTTCTTTCCTCTTCAAGTAGCCCTAGGCAGAGACTGTGGAAAAGCACTTTCATTGAAAAGGGTTGCCAAGCTTCCAAGAAATTACGAGTATCCAAAATACCAGCAAATATTTTTTCACCCAATCTTGATGACACTTGGTGGTAATGATCAGGACACAAATCGCACTTGGCTCACCAAATTTTGTTCTTCTAGGTTGAAGCGTTCGTCTACGGTAGCAGTTTTTATATTTAGGTTTCACTCTGTTCTCTTTATGTAGATAGATGAATTTGGAACTCTAAATCCAACATGGTTTGTAGTAGCTCTTTGAAACGTGACAAAGTAAAGGAGTTCTCAGTTTTGTCTCTATGGTTTGTTTCCTCTTCAAGAAGACCTAGGCACAGACTGTGGAAAAGCACTTTCATTGAGAGGGGTTGCCAAGCTTCTAAGAAAAAAAGAGTTTCTGAAATACCAGTAAATATTATTTCACCCAATTTTGATGATACTTGGTGGTAATGACAAGTACACAAATCCCACATGGCTCACCAAATTTTATTCTTCTAGGTTGAAGCGTTCGTTTGAAGTAGCAGTTTTTATTTTTAGGTTTCACTCTGTTCTCTCCTATACAGATAGATGAATTTGGATCTCTAAATCCAACATGGTTTGTAGTAGCTCTTTGAAACTTGACCAAAAAAAAGTAGTTCTCAGTTTTGTCTCTGTGATTTGTTTCCACTTCAAGTAGCCCTAAGCAGAGACTGTGGAAAAGCACTTTCATTGAAAGGGGTTGCCAAGCGTCCAAGAAATTACGAGTTTCCGAAATACGAGAAAATATTTTTTCAACCAATCTGGATGATACGTGGTGCTAAAGACAAGTACACAAATCCCACTTGGCTCACCAAATTTTGTTCTTCTAGGTTGAAGCACACGTTTACAGTAGCAGTTTTTATTTTTGTTTCACTGTGTTCTCTCCTTTATAGATAGATGAATTTTGAACTCTAAATTCAACATGGTTTCTAGTAGCTCTTTGAAACGTGACAAAATAACGAAGTTCTCAGGTTTGTCTCTATGGTTTGTTTCCTCTTCAAGTAGACCTAGGCACAGACTGTGGAAAGCACTTTCATTGAGAGGGGTTGCCAAGCTTCTAAGAAATAATGAGTTTCCGAAATACCAGCAAATATTTTATCACCCAATCTTGATGATACGTGGTGGTAATGACAAGTACACAAATCAAGCTTGGCTCACCAAATTTTGTTCTTCTACGTTGAAGCGTTCGTTTACAGTAGTAGTTTTTATTTTTAGGTTTCACTCTGTTCTCTCCTATATAGATAGATGAATTTGGAACTCTAAATCCAACATGGTTTGTAGTAGCTATTTGAAACTTGGCAAAATATAGGAGTTCTCAGTTTTGTCACTATGCTTTGTTTCCTCTTCAAGTAGCCCTACTCACAGACTGTGGAAAAGCAGTTTCATTGAGAAGGGTTTCCAAGCTTCTAAGAAATAACTAGTTTCCGAAATACCAGCAAATATTTTTTCACCCAATCTTGATGACACTTGGTGGTAATGATCAGGACACAAATCGCAGTTGGCTCACCAAATTTTGTCTTCTAGGTTGAAACGTTCGTCTACAGTAGCAGTTTTTATATTTAGGTTTCCCTCTGTTCTCTCCAATATAGATAGATGAATTTGGAACTCTGAATCCAACATGGTTTGTAGTAGCTCTTTGAAACTTGACAAAATAAAGTAGTTCACAGTTTTGTGTCTATGGTTTGTTTCCTCTTAAGTAGCCCTAGGCACAGACTGTGGAAAAGCACTTTCATTGAGAGGGGTTGCCAAGCTTCTAAGAAATAACGAGTTACCGAAATACCAGCAAGTATTTTTTCACCCAATCTTGATGATACTTGGTGGTAATGATCACGACACAAATCCCACGTGGCTCACCAAATTCTGTTCTTCTAGGTTGAAGCATTCGTCTACGGTAACAGTTTTTATATTTAGATTTTCCTCTGTTCTCTCCTATATAGATAGATGAATTTGGAACTCTAAATCCAACATGGTTTGTAGTAGCTCTTTGCAACTGACAAAATAAAGTTGTTCTCAGTTTTCTCTCTATGGTTTGTTCCTCTTAAAGTACCCCTAAGCAGAGACTGTGGAAATGCACTTTCTTTGAAAGGTGTTGCCATGCTTCCAAGAAATTACGAGTTGCCGAAATACCAGCAAATATTTTTTCACCCAATCTTGATGATACTTGGTGGTAATGACAAGTACACAAATCCCACTTGGCTCACCAAATTTTGTTCTTCTAGGTTGAAGCGTTCGTTTACAGTAGCAGTTTTTATTTTTAGGTTTCACACTGTTCTCTCCTATATAGATAGATGAATTTGGAACTCTAAATCCAACATGGTTTGTAGTAGCACTTTGAAACTTGACAAATAAAGGAGTTATCTGTTTTGTCTCTATGATTTGTTTCTTCTTCAAGTAGCCCTAAGCAGAGACTGTTGAAAAGCACTTTCATTGAAAGGGGTTGCCAAGTTTCCAAGAAATTACGAGTTTCCGAAATACCAGCAAATATTTTTACCCACAATCTTGATGATACCTGGTGGTAATGATCAGAACTCAAGTCCCACTTGACTCACCAAATTTTGTTCTTCTAGGTTGAAGCTTTCGTTTACAGTAGCAGTTTATATTTGTAGGTTTCCCTCTGTTCTCTCCTATACAGATAGATGAATTTAGAACTCTAAGTCCAAATGGTTTCTAGTAGCTCTTTGAAACTTGACAAAATAAAGGAGTTCTCAGTTTTGTCTCTATGATTTGTTTCCTCTTCAAGTAGCCCTAAGCAGAGACTGTGGAATAGCACTTTGATTGAGAGGGTTGCCAAGTTTCAAGAAATAACGAGTTTCCGAAATACCAGCAAATATTTTTTTCACCCAATCTGATGATACGTGGTGGTAATGACAAGTATACAAATCCCACTTGGCTCACCAAGTTTTGTTGTGCCAGGTTGAATCGTTCGTTTACAGTAGCTGTTTTTATTTTTGGTTTCACTCTGTTCTCTCCTATATAGATAGATGAATTTGGAACTCTATGTCCAACATGGTTTGTAGTAGCTCTTTGAAACTTGACAAAATAAAGGGTTCTCAGT